>NC_072856.1:7440000-7740000 GCF_028858705.1 Grus americana
CGACATGAGCCGGCAGTGTGCGCTTGCAGCCCAGAAAGCCAACCGTGTCCTGGGCTGCATCAAAAGAGGTGTGACCAGCAGGTCGAGGAAGGTGATCCTGCCCCTCTACTCCACTCTTGTGAGACCCCACCTGGAGTACTGTGTCCAGCTCTGGGGGCCCCAGTACAGGAGAGACATGGAGCTGTTGGAGTGAGTCCAGAGGAGGGCCACGAAGCTGATCAGAGCAATGGAGCACCTCTCCTATGAGGACAGGCTGAGAGAGTTGGGATTGTTCAGCCTGGAGAAAAGGCAGCTCCGGGGAGATCTAATTGCGGCCTTCCAGTACCTGAAGGGGGCCTCCAGGAACGATGGTGAGGGACTGTTTATCAGGGAGTGTAGTGACAGGACAAGGGGTAATGGCTTTAAGCTGAAGGAGGGTCGATTTAGATGAGATGTTAGAAAGAAATTCTTCCCTATGAGGGTGCTGAGGCACTGGAACAGGTTGCCCAGAGATGTTGTGGATGCCCCATCCCTGGAAGTGTTTAAGACCAGGTTGGATGAGGCTTTGAGCAATGTGGTCTAGTGGCAGGTGTCCCTGACCTCAGCAGGGGGGTTGGAACTAGATGATCTTTAAAGTCCCTTCCAACCCAAACCATTCTATGATTCAATGATTTATAAAAACTAAGCCTGAACAACTAACACAAAAGTACCAAATCTGACTCATTCTTTACAAGAAAGGTCATGCTGTTGCCAGATCTTCAGTGTCTCTTCGCTGAAAAGTTTTAAGTAACATGTAAAAGGTAAGTAGGAGCAAGTGTGTGAAAGCATGCAGAGAAAGCATACAGGGAAGGGAATGTGTACATGCAGCATACAAGGAAGTATGCAGAGATAGCATGCAGGGAAATGGCTTTGCAGAGTGCAAAGAACAGCTAATTAAACACCAGTGAAAGATGACATCCAGAAGTTTGGTGCATCTACACAGCTAGAAACATGACAGCAAAAGAAACAAAGACTTTTTCTACAAAGACAAATTCTACTTTCTGTCCAAAATCATGTAACAATTTGGCTGCTCCCAGTAATTTATATCTAGTACTGGGGTCTGTTGGTTACCACCTAGAGATAAGTTCTGATTTGTGGAACAGTCTAGTTGAAAAACTGCAGAGAATTTATAACTACCAGGAAAAACTACGTTGTGGAGAAATGGTCTGCTTCACATTCTTCCTTCATGCAAAAGGCTTTTCCCCACAGTCTGCAAAGGACATTTTCTTGGATTTTAAATACATTTCCTAATCTTTGATTCATCTTGTGCACAAGGATATGAAAGTACACATATATGTAAACATGTTTATATAAACACATTTGAATATACACATATATATTTTAATACGTATACCTATTTGAATAATATATTTATGGAGCATGTGGAGCGTGTGTGTGTATATGGAGTTAATATATATGTATAGGCAAAAGGACAATTTAGTTTTGGTCAAAAAGCTATCCCATCTTCCTGGAAATAAATTTGTCTTTGAAGTCCATGGCTTTATAACTGCCTGGCTGAGCTACAGAAAATGTTTAAAAGTAGAAGTGAAGCTGCACGCTCTGAAAACGCATCATCTAATGTTACAAAGTTTTCACTTAGCACCAGTCTGGTTAGCAAACATTTTCATGAGCATCCTGGTCCCTATTTCTGGAGCAAGCTCTGTATTGGTTCTACCGCTGCTACAGATAGCATCAATAGATACAAAAGATATAAAAGAATAGTATATAGGCATAAAAGTGCTGAACCAAGGCAGTGTGTAAATATAGAAAATAGAAATTTCAGTAAAGCCAAAAAGTATACCTCACAAGTGCGGAATATCTACCTGATATCTGTGACTCCTGTAGTATCCTGACGCCTTCCTGCCTTCCAGAGAGGCTGCAGTGTAAAGAATATTGAAACTTTTTGCTTCTCCTGACTCCTGCAGTGACTGTTCTCTCCTTGGCCTGAGCAGCTCAGCTGTAAACCTACCTTTTGGAAACAGTGAGGATGGGCTGGGGAGCTGGGGCTACTGGTAAAGTGCGCCAGGGTCTTGCTTTATAGACTTGTCATGACCTGAGGTAAGGGATGCTGTTACATAGTTTTCTTAAATCACATTAGACTCAGCCTGGATAAGATTAAATGCACATAAAAGCATTTGTTCATAGCATTCAGAATAAACAAAGTTACAAGTCTATAAGAAAATATATTAAAGAAAAAGAAAAAACCCCCTACACTACCCAATGTTTAAACTAGTTACATTAAGAATTGGTTTTCTTTTCCTCATTCCCCTGAGTGTGCAGGAACAGGGTTAGGAAAGCCAAAGCTCACTTGGAATTTAATGTGGTGAGGGATGTGAAAGGCTTCTACAGATATATTATCAACGAAAGGAAGACTAGGGAAAATGTGGGTCTTCTGCAAAATGGGGCAGGAGACCTCATGCAAAGGACATGGAAAAGGCTGAGGTATTCAGTGCTGCCTTCTCCTTGGCCTTTACTGCTAGGGTTTTGCTCTTGGGAATCCCAGGCCCCCAGAGACCAGCAGGAAAGTCTTGAGTAAAGAAGACTTACCCTTGGTAGGGAAGGATCAAATCAATGGATGTACACAAGTCCAAGGGACCTGATGGGATGCACTCGTGAGTGTTGAGGGAGAGCGCTGATGTCCTTGCAAGGCCATTCTTAATTATCTTTGAAATGTTGTGGTGACTGGGAGAGGTTCCTGAGGGCTGGAGAAATTTTCCAGGCCAAATCTTGATCTTAAAGATGTTTTGTTAACAGTTGTTAGCAAAAATGAGGCATAGTCACTTTGAATATAAAAACAAAAAAAGTGGAGAATTGCTACTTTCTTTTTTAGTGAAGAAAGCTATATATAAAAACCTAAATAATTGTCTTGTGTGGGTTTTTTTTTTTTTTTTGTAGTAGTGTGTGATTATGTAGTAATGTTGTACTAGAATATGTAATCTCAAAGGGTGGAGTTAAGATTGTATTTGTAACCTTCATATTAATATTACCTGACTTCCTTATGTAAGCTTGTGTCCTCAACATTCACCTCTATAGTACTTTATGTATGGAAGAAAAAAAACATTAATATTTCAGTAAACAGAAGTTTGTTTTCACTGTGTGACTTTTAGTACAAAATAAATTAGTAAATACCATAACAGAAATCAGGGGGTTCATTATGTTTTTTAGCATGATATTTATTGCTTTATGCCATCTAGTGGACTCTGTGTTCAGCTTTAGTAACTCCAGAACTTTAAACACATTAACAGATGCTATTGTAATATGACTTTTTCATGTTTTCTCGATACATGATTGGATTATGGAAGATCTCATGATGATGCATAGGACAAGTTGCCTTGTTACACACTTTAAGATAGAAGGAATTAAACAAACTTAAATAACAAATGTTCGAAATGTTATTACTAATTTGAACTGATGCCAGGATTTTTCTTTTCTTCAGTGTTACATATGTGTTTGTTCTTAGTTTGGTTGAAATTTTGACTATGAATAATGAGGTGCTGAAATAAGTAAGCTGACCAGAAAATAACTTACAGCAAGATAGCACTGTGTGGAGTGTTTAAGGATTATAATATTATACAAAGAGGCATAACTGCAGTTTTGGGATTTGACTGTCCTGAAGAAATGTTGTTGCTCTGCAGGGTGAATTTATTTTTAAAAAGACTGTTGCTTTTTTTAATGGAAGAAAAAATCTGCCTCTTCTTTGCTGGAGAAGGAGAATTCTAACATCTCAGAAATGTTTTATCTGTAATGTTGATAGTAAAATGTAAGATTCTTTGATTAATTTGTCAAAAAAACCCCCAAAAAACAGTATTGTTGGATAACAGTTTTTGCGACAGACATATAGACCCTGCGATTTATCCAGAATATCCATTCACATATTTATCCATTCAGATGCTGAATTGTCCGTAGTAGGTCTGTACAGCAGTACGTTACTGCTTCTAAAGTAAAGTAAAGTAGTTGCAGCAAACGGGCTGAGGCAAACATTTCTGATGGCTGATTGTCCATCACAGAAATTTGGCAAGCACTGTTTATACTTTCCATGTACAATGTTGCCAATTGTCAGTCTTTATAATGGATCTTGTACTGTGGAAACTTTTATCTTGTATGACTTTTTTAACTTTTTGTCAGGCAACTTGGTATCTTAAAAATTCAGGAAATGACATTTGTGGTTTTGTTTTCAATGAAGAAATGACACTTATAGTCTTTTGGTCCAAAATTAGAATATGTTAAAATAAGCATGACCCTAATGTGCAAAAATAGGAAAACTTGAGGACACCCCCCCACACACACACTTCAATGTTCGTTATTCTTAAAAGTAAAGATTTTTAAAACCATCCATGATTTTAGGATTTGGATTGGCAATATTGCATATAACTCTGGCATGGTATATCTGAATGCAGGCATTTTGCCTTCTGCCAATTCATACCACTCATGACTGCAGCTGCCAAATATGTTATTTTCTGGAGTTCCACTGGAATTGAGGCTGCCAAACTATTTTCACTAGTAATTCTGATTTTAAATCACAGCTCCAAAGGAAAAGGTTAATTGGTCCTCTATAAAATTTAGTCTTCTATCACATAAGCGGTTGTGACTAGCAAATTGAGACGTTTTACAATTTTCAGTTAATTTAGAAGCACCAATCCTGTGCTACGTGTGCATCTTACACCTGACACAAAGTATAAGATATTAACAAAGGAAAAAACCAAACAAACCCAAACCCCAAACTCCACTGGCTTTTACAGTAAAGGTTTTTAAAGTAGGAATAGTAATGACTTGAAGGACACATGTTCCAGCAAAAACAATATACTTTTACACTGCTATCAAGCTGTTGAACCGTAAAAGCCAGGTTTAACTAAAAAGAAAATCTACAGAGGCGGCTTCCGCTGAGTTGTATTACACTGTGGTAACAGACTGAGTTTTAATTTTAGTCTGTAGATATAGGCAACCTGAAACACAGCACCATTGTCAAAAAAGAGCACGTGCTTTGTTGCTGTACCTTTGCCTCTTTGTAATAGTAGAGGTTTTATGTCGGAGACTAATGTTTCATTTTATTAAATATTTACCAACAATCTATTGGCCATATGTCATAGAGTTTGCATGGTGACAGACTCTGTATTCGTCACCTTTTCAAGACGATTCTGTTAAATCTGCAGTGGTATACGGGTTCACAAAGCCCTTTCAGTAACCCAGGTTTTTGTTCTTTGTGCTGTCTTTGCTAAACTGGCGTCAGTATCACATTTGTGCTCTGTTGAAATGGTTTTCAGGAATGAGCTTTTCAGGACTTTTCTGTGGGGTACCATGGAAGATGTCAGGATTCCTTTCTCGAGTACTGCTTATCTGAGTATTTGTCTTCAAATATTTTCTAAGTGTGGAGACACTTTCCATATGGAAACGTTATTAGTAAAATGTTATAATAATACTTAAAAGGATCTTTCCACTCTTGTTGTTAGGATTATTCACCAATCTGGTTCATTTTATATGTTGTTGCAGAATAATCAACTAAAATGATGGAAATTATCACAGGTTAAGTTTTTGTAAGGTTTGGATAAGGTTCATGCTTTGAGTACAGAGGGGGGGGAACACTCAATATACTTGTTAAAGCTTAATATCTTTTCTGTTTAACATATTATAGTTTCAAGACCCTCACAGTATATTTCCCTTATCCTGTCTAAATTTAATTATTTTCCATGTTTTCTGATGCAGAATAATTTTTATGTAAGATGGTAAAATTATGATAGTGTCAATTACAATTAATTGGAAGTTATTAACAGCTTCTAATTTCTGTAATTGCATAAGCTATATTTACTGTATAAACTGGTATGTTTGCATATTGTAATGATGAAAACTGATTGGATCTCAAGATAAAAGTGTATGTTGTTATAATTAAGAATACCAAAATATAAGTTATGAAAACAAGCAACAGATAGTTAAGTGACATGAAAGAGAATGTTTTTGATTACCAGAAGGAAAAGGAAGGACTTCAAGGAATAGGTAGTTTTCCATGATGTACCTATTCAAAGTAAGGTCCTCACAATTGTTTTGGTGTCTAGTATCATGCGCAGCATTGTGCCCCAGTCGAGTCAGAGCTGTGCTTGCCTCTGGCATCAAGACATGCCACCTAGGGAGATTCAAAGAGCAGTCCTAGTGAACACATTCCCTAGCTTCTTTCCCACCAGTACAGGTCCCTCTATGTCCATGACACAGTCAGTGCGGTCACAGATGTATGGATAGAAGTAACTGGAGATCTGAGTAGTCTATCAGACAGTGTTAACTCTCAGTGCCTACCAGGCCAACACTTCACATTCATATACCTGATCCCTAGAAGATTATTTAAGGATAAAGAGTGGGTTTTGTCCCATTGTCAGTCTGTATTGCAAGTGGAAGTTGGATGGGAAGTCAGGCTTACACAGGTACTTTCATTTCCATTTTTTCAATACCTTGGTCAAAGCTGCTGAGTCGGCACAGAGGACTCGATAGTGTAGGTCAAACAAAGGGGGGCAGAAATTGTACCATGACTCACAGATGGAGCTTCCCAGACACTCGACCTCTCTTTTTTTTTTGTGGCTAAACACTAGGCAATAATCAACTCTTTTTTTTTTTTTTTTATGCTGTGCAAGAGATGCTGGATAGAGACTTCTGTGTCATGCAGTGAAATTAATTAGGTAATATTTTGGGGGTAAGCAATATTTCAGTATTTATTTTCACTTTCTTCCCATTTTTTTGTGGCTGTAGAGAAAAACATTTGACAGGTAATGAGAAGTTACTTAACAATACAGCCGTAATCTAAAATCTAGCTAGAGAATAAAGACAGTGGCAACAGACTTTTTCTGGGTTGTTTGTTTTGGTTTGGTTTTTGGTTTTGTGGGGTTGGTGTTGGGGTTTTTTTTTTTTTTTTGGTAAGCTTCTATAGAGATTATGGACATTGAAGAAACAGCAAAACAAAATTAATAGCCACTGGGTGACTGAGACATGATTAACAAAGCAGATAAAGATATTACTGCTACTCAGATCCTTGGCCATCTCAACAAATCTGATTTTGCTATGTTGCATGCTATGAGCACTTGAAAAAGCATATAATAAAAGAGAATAACTGAAATTCTCCTGTGTTTGTTGTGTTAGATTGCAAGGAAGTATTCTTGCCAGCTAGATTTGTCCTACCTTCTAGAAGGGAATGTTGTACCAGGACCAGTTTGTAAGATGCTCAAAATGATGTCCTGAAAAAATGGTATCTTATTTGGATTTTTGTTTAAAAAACCAAAAACCAGAGGGAAGGATAAATGCCTTTAATGAAAGACTTAATAGAAAACATGAGATTTAAAGGGACTGTAACCTTGATTGTGAGAGGACAATTGACCTCACTTTGACTTCCATATTATTAGCAAATCAATGTAAATCATTACGTAACTTTTTTTTTTTTTCTAGAAAGTATTCTTTACCACTATCATAGCCATAGTGGTAGAAAAACTCAATAGCTGTGTGCTTGAATGTAATTAATGAAAAGGGTGTTTTGATATGGTTTTCATAGCCAAGGTAGGTAATATTTGAAGAAAATGAGAAACACTTAAGAGAATTCTGGGTAATGAGTCTGTATTGTAGTTGAATATCACCACCCTCCAAAAAAATTAGTGTGATTCTAATTATAAAGTAAGTTTGTGGCAACCCTTTCATGGAGGTGTTAATAGGGTATGATGACAGGTACTTTATAAAGACAGAGTATGAATACTTTAGGTATTCTCACCACAGTAGTAGCGTGTATGTCTCCTCACAATCTGAACAGTGGTTTTGGGGGTTTTTTTACCGAAGCATGAGGAATGGATTTTCTTCAGAAAATAACTAGTCAGGCATATGAACAAAAGGAGTCATATGCAGAAAAGGGTGTCTTTAATTTACTGTTTGTTAACTGGCAGATTAAATACTTTGCAACTTAGCTGACCACTTCAAAACCTTGAAGAGCAAAGCACACATTTAAATGAAATTGTCTATGTCTAATTAAGAAAAATGAATTAATATCCTTCGTGTATATATCAGTTTTCTATGGTGGAAAAATTCACTAGCTACAACAACCTAAAGTAATTGAATCAGTTAAAATATTGAGCTTAGTTTGGGAGGTCTGGAATGCAGGCTTGTTCCTCACCCTCTTTAAATTACAGAATAATGGCAGATGAGGACCTGACTCATGAACGAATCTTGTAATGGAATTAGTTGCTCTGGAGATGGTTGTCTTCGGTGCTTGGGTCAGATAGATGTTTTTAGACATGTTAGTAAAACGGACATGGAGCATTCTGAATGTGGTTTGGGAAAAAGAAAATCCTCCCCAGGACTGATGTCCAAATCTATAAAAGAAAAGAAAAATGCAACCCCTGAAAAGTGCTCATTTTTCATATTATATTCAGGAGCAAAATTACTGATGTACAGCTAGAAAAAAAGAAGTTAAAGGAAAAAAAAATGGTTACCTGGTGAAAATAAATCTGAAAACCACTGTTTAAAACCAGTTTTTAATTTATTTTATATATAAAAGGGAAAACCCTCAAAGATAAAACTTTTTTTTTTCCAAATAGCTTCTTTTCTGAATGAAGGCCATTTTAAAATCAATAATAAGCCAAAAAACCTCAACGTCTACCAATCAGTTCTCTGCAGTATCTACCATGATCTAAATACCATTTTTCCTATCATCTGAGAAAACACATTTATAAATTCTCTGTTTGCCTGCTGAGCTTATTTTCTGTATGGCTGAAGCCCTTTTTTAGTATGCTGAACTGCTCATGAATCCCCAGAGCTTTTTGTTTCTTTAGCTGCTTAATCTTTAGGTATAGCTGATGAATATTGCCAGAGGTAATCGGAAGCATTCTCAACTGCTTGTTTCTTTCAGGCCTCTGACTAGAAGCCCTAAGGAGCGGGCTAGGCAGAGCTCTTCTCCCAGCTGGCTGAGACCCAGGTGTTTGGTGTTAGGAGATGCCCCTGGGAAAGATGAAAGGTACGAGCAGTGAAAGGAGGGGGGAGATGGGGACTCAGCAGGGGATTGCAGACCAGGAGGTGGAGGTGGAGGTGGAGGTGGAGGTGGAGGTGGAGGTGGAGGTGGAGGTGGAGGTGGAGGTGGAGGTGGAGGTGGAGGTGGAGGTGGAGGTGGAGGTGGAGGTGGAGGTGGAGGTGGAGGTGGAGGTGGAGGTGGAGGTGGAGGTGGAGGTGGAGGTGGAGGTGGAGGTGGAGGTGGAGGTAACATGCAAAGTCATTGAAGATAATAATTAAAGCAGGAGGTTTATAAAGCCCCTGAGCTAGAGGGAGAAGTTTATGGCCCTGGGCAAGATCAATGAACTTAAAGCTTTGTTACAGAAAGAGAGATGTAGTTACTCTGAGACGGTTGAAAGTGAGGTAGTATTTATTTTAAGGGTTTTGAGTATAAATAAAATGCTTCCAGAATTCAAAAGATACCTGAAGGTCTATCTGAAGCCAGGAAAGAGTGCCCTGGCTTGGTGCTTATCTGCTGGGAAACAGAGTATTAGAACA
The DNA here is from genome assembly GCF_028858705.1 of Grus americana. Lineage (NCBI taxonomy): Eukaryota > Metazoa > Chordata > Aves > Gruiformes > Gruidae > Grus > Grus americana. Next base: position 7,449,520 of record NC_072856.1, read on the forward strand.
ATCTGTCTTCCCCTACTTCATTCATTTCTGATGCCCACAGCAATCAATGAAGGACAGAAAGGCCTTGTGCATGCCAGGTGCACAATTCAATAATTATCCTCCCACAAAGGAGGTTCAACTCCTTCTTTGTTGCCAAGGCTCAGGGAATAGAGTGTACGATGAAGTACAATAGCTTTCTTCGTGAATTGTATGTCTGTATCAGTCTATAACCGTGTAGTATAACATTTCTGTAGCTGGGAGAAAGAGTAGCTTTTTCCAAACCTGTAAGAGCTATTCCAAATCAATTCCTAAGTGTTAGAGTGATTCAACCTTCACCTTCTCTTCCAGTGTATGACACGTCAGCAGCCATGTATGCTTTGAGTTCTTGCCAAGTGCACTTATGATTCAGGAGAAAATAGCAAGGAAAAATGGCTTCATAGGTGTTGCATATTAAAAAGACCTTGAGAATTTTGTATGGGAAGGATTAAGTTGTCTGCAGTGTACAGGGAAGATCTGAGTTAAGGAAGTTACTAGAAATGGTAGCTTTGTGAACCTGTCATGTGTTTCAGCCCCAAATTGTCTGAAGAGCTCTGTTTTCAAAGAAGTACAACAGTTCAGCAATGTAAACAATTAATATTCAGGATCCTTTTTTTTTTCTTTCTAATATGAAGAAAAACATAGCTGAGTAAGACTATTTGTAGCATTTGCGATGTGCCACTCTTTCAAAACTCTATTTTCTCTAAAGAATACGTGACAAGACTCTGAGGTATAAAAGGATAAAGTAAAATTACAAAATAGGAACTTTCAGAAACATTGAAAATGTTGCATATCCCCATTAATACGTCAGTTCAGTTCAAGTTTCCAGAAATAGCAAGCAACTTAAAACCAATTATTATTATTTCTGCCCTTTGCAGAATTCTATAAAAATAGTTTTCACAACGTGCAACAGGAAAGCCTTGCCGTGCTTTCCCCAGTGATTTAGAATGCTAATGTGCAAATGACTTTTTCTTGATGGAATTTTGATTCAACCTATGAAATAGTGGGTGAACCAGCATTTGCTTCCTTCCCCAAACAGTGGATGGTTTGCATTATTGGTATTTATATTTTGAGAGACTATATGCATGCATAGAAGAAAAAAGGTTCACTTAATCGGCTTAGAAGAGTTACTCTAAAGCCAGATTATTTTTTCTTGTGATCTAAGCCACAGATAAATCTTCAAAGGAAAGAATGATACTAGAGTCTACCTCTAAATTTTATTATTAGATTTTATGATAGTGTGTTAATGCAAAGCTTTCAGTTCAAATATCAGAGAAGCTGAAATGAGTGAAATCTAGACCTAGTCTAAGGTCCTGTCTTTTCAGGCTGTTGAGAGAAGTACGAGTTGTAAGGTAACGTGTAATTTTCCTCTTACAGATATGGGAACTGTCATTATTTGTTTAAAAAGAGGGGAAAAAAAACCAAACCCAAACTATAAGCCAGAAAGCCATCTAGGGCAAAATTATTTCCCTGAAAAAATGTCATGCTGTGATAATTGTAACCTCTTGAGAATGGGGCTTTATAAAAGAATTGTTGATAGATCTTTTGCAATTGGGTACTTCAGTTCTTCATTTTGTTCTATTCCTAGACATGAAAAGTATCTGTTTCAGGAACTTAATTCACAAATTGGTCTGCTTTGAAATGTTAAAGTCTAGCAAAATATGCTAACACAAAGGAACCTTTATTTGTAGAATCAGATAAAGAATGTTAATAATAGAGTAGCTTGAAACTCTTTATTAAACACAAATCAGAAGCTATAAATTCCTTTTTCCAAACTTAGTTTTTGTTTTATGTTTTTGTATGTGTGGGGTGCTTGCTTGTGAAAAGGAAGTTTCTGTATGTTTTTAGAACACTGTGTGTGTATATCTGTATATTTAGGCAACTTAAAAATGATTAGTAATTTATTGGTAGCTCTATGTATTGTGAACAGTACTCTGCAAACAATTTCACCTTGACAGCGATAATAAAATTTTGTTATTACACAGAGAGCTTATATTAAATAACTACAATAAGAGCACAGAAATTATTATTTTAATTGCACATGTGATTCTTTTTGTTACTGTGTTGCAATAGATTCTAGTTGCCTGCAAGTCCGTTGCTGATTTACAGCACACACATGTTTTTCATGAAGCATCATTGATTTCTTGCACCTGGTTGAATTCTCCAGTGGAAGACAGAAATTGGGAAATTGCTCTGTCTGCATGCAATGGTATTTTACTGCAAAAGAACAGCAAAATGGAGATAAGTAAGTAGACTACATTTTTTAAGGTGACTAGGCTTTTTTTTGTGTGTATTTTAGAACTATATGGTAGTACAGAGTACAGTGTAGAATTTCTCTAAGTAATGTAGAGTTGCTGGAAAAGTGGTTTTCTAGTGAAGCTGAAATTTGGTTTAGTAGTGGTTCACCTAGAAGAAAAAAAACCCTGAGACTTCTTAAAAAGAGTATTTACAATGAAATCTCTTCTATAACAATCATTGTACTTTGCGAGAGGGTAAGAAATCGTGCATTGTAATAGAAAGGTTCTACTTTACCGAGGTTTAAGCAGGTTTCTGAGACTGCTTTTTCTTTTTGGTTATAGTAAGGCGGAATTCTGAAGTGTGCTTCTAAATTGTCCTTGGCATTTGTGTAATAAGACTTGTAAATATTCTCTATGATTCTGTACATTAAAAATGGTCTCTAGATAGTGACTATGTTATATCATTGAAGGACAACATGTCAATCCTAAACTCACATGAAACTAAAGGGAAAAACAATCTTTCCTAGGCTATGGTTGGTAAGAGATCAGCTGAAGGTGGGTGGGCATGGAGCTGCTTTTCACTGTGATAAGAGTGAAAGAGGCAGAGAGGCAGAAAACAGCTGCTAGCTTGGTGCTGTGTGCTATGTAGAGAGTTTCCTTCTTTTGTTCCTAAGCGTAGGTGATATAAAAGGACCAAAGAAAGATGAGTGCAGGCTGTACTTTGCAAGGAAGTCGCATGTTGTATGCTTTATCTACAACTGTTGAAGTCATGGCACTGTCTAGGAAAGAATTCAATATTTAAAGTGCCAAAAAATATAAGAGCAAGATTAAGCACAACTCTGTAGCCACTGAGTCAAATTGATGTATGATGCAACAGACTTGATCTGTGTGTGTATATATATAAACATATATTTGGGAAACGTATCATTTTTGAAATTCTGATATTCTTTCTCTCGAATTTTACTTTTTAAACATTTATTTGTTTAGGTGTGTTTTCCCCATGATTCTTCATACAATTGATGTTTCATTTTTCTTAAAGCTTAAAAGGCTAAGACTAGTTGTTGGATATTGGTTGATAACCTTTCTTTTCTAAAAATAAATATCTCCTTTTATGTTGGAATTTTAGAATTCCAAAGTGAATGCTTCTGAAATGGATACCATTTTGCAAATTGGAGAAGAAAATAATAATAATAAAAAATTGTATTCCTTATATTTAGTTTTGAATTTAAAAGAAATGTTGAAACATAGATATATGTTTTCTTTTAACCAACTTTCATCATCTGAATAGCAGTAAATAATATTTAAGTTTACAGAAAATCCTAAACTAAAAGGATCATTACTTGAAATACTGTATACAGTAGCTGCTTGCCAACTTCATGACCAGAAAAATTATCTCTTAAGGTAATTAGAACATACAATGTGCTCTTTAAGGTCACCACAAAACTGACAATACTTGATTTGTAACCCCTAATTTCAGTAGAAATTTAATTGGTATATTTTCTGTTCAGGCTCCCTTTCATTGGCTGGAGCTTGAACCTGTAGCTTCAGGCCTGACGTTTAGTTACATACACTCTGACAGAAAATTAGACTCTTAAGTAGATGTGAAGATATAAAACAAAGATTTTGGTTGTCTAAAGCACCCAGCTAGTAGTCGGTATTGGGGTAGGCTAACAACACTGCACAAATGCAGTTTATCCTCTAGCCAGGGCTTTCTGATGCCTTATTGTTCAAAATATCTGAAAAACAGGAAGGTCAACATTGCATGTATGTGTTTTTACAAATGAAATGTGGACATAGCTGGGTGCTGGATTCAAATATTAATTAAGATTTAAAATGGAGTTGAGTAACTGTTAGCTGTGGAGAAAAGTGTTAATTATGGCAGCAACAGAAATTTAACATTAAATTTAGTGGAGAGAGAAGGTTCTCGTATGTACCCAGTGCAAAGTTCTTACCTTCCTCTAGCACTTGGAATTAGTCATGTAAGGCGGCAAGGATTAAATAGATAGGTATGACCAAGAGTCATTGTTCCTTTATAAATTCTTGGTCATTAAATCAGTAAAGTTCTAATGAATTCTGTACATCCTACTTTATATTTCAGTGTATAAAAAGCCTTCTTCAAAATATACTAGTTTGAATGAAATGAAATGAAATAAAATAAGCAGCCTTCAATATTTAAGCATAACAAAAGCATGGGTATCTTTGAGTAGCTCCTAAGTAATGAAAATCATTATAGTCTAAATATTAAATAAAAGTATACAATTGCCTATACAATCATAAGGGAGAAAATACCGTGGGCTATTGGAGTTTCTTTAGCTTCTTTAGTGAAGAGGGAGAACTGGTTGCCAGTAATTGTTAGAAAATTGTAAATTTTAATTCCCAATTTAAGATTTTCCACTTCAATTGTGTTTCAAAAAATCCACATCTCAGAATATTAATTCTCTCTGAGCATCGGAAAGCTTTTGGATTAACTTTCCTTGCTCACTGTGTTATCAAGTTTATCATAGTCAAGTGTTCTTCGATATCTCAAATCTCAGCACTTGAAGAGTTTTTGTCACCTTTTCACAGTAGTTCATACAGTACTTACGGTTAATCAGTGTAACACAGGGAGAGGTGAAATGTGATGCTGAGTAGAGTTCCTGGGGAAATATGACCAAGTGCCTAAAGAATTTATCTTATAAAACAAAAAAACTCCTAGCATGTTAGCAATGAGTAAGCAGCAAGCCTGTAGTTAACAAGCTAAGGATAGGGATTGGATTTTTTAAATTTATTTTCTGTATATCAGTCAAGTCACTGCTTTTCTTTGTAGTGCAACTTCTTGGGGCGTCCTTAATTAAATTTATACAGAAAAGCTGTAAGTGGAGAGACCGTGTTCTTAGGGTCTGTGTTTCTAAAGGCAGAGCATTGTTTAAAAGCAGGAAATTTAGCTATCCTAGTCACTGGAAGCTTGCATCATTTTTATGAGTGTCCCTTTCCCTTGCATGATGGTTTTAATGATAAATTTAGTGAGAAGTCCATTCTTTGTAGTCTGGCAGTAGATGTAGTTAAAAGCGAAATAGTCGATGTCCTGAAAGAGCTAAATACGCAATCTGACTGAGCAGAAACAATTCAATAAGTGTAGAGAAGCAATGGAGGAGCTGCAGATAGCTTAATAGATGTCATCAATCAGAGGGGCAAGCACTGTACAACAAACGTGGCATGGTGTTTGTGATCTGTCTGCACTCAAAGAGGATCCAGTACACTACCATATTTGTAGCTGCAGGTAAAGGCATTATCACCTTGGCTTTTTCCAAGTGTCATCTTAGAGAAAATATGATACTGAGGTACTATTGTTATTAGCAAATTAATGTTGTCTTAAGCTAAACTTGCCTGTTTCAAAATAGATTGTAGGGGGATGAGATGGTGTTCACCCTTAGAGATTCATAAATGTGTGCTTTCAAATTCAATTCTCCTACCTGCTTCATGCATGTTTCCAATCGTGCCAGCACATTTGTAGCTTCTACGCATGCTTCTGAAAGTCTGATGGAAGATCAGTTTTTCAAAGCTTTATATTTTCAGGCATGCAAGTATCAAAGTGTTCTATAAGAATTTTCACATATCCCATTAAAAATGAAATGTAAGAAAATAAAAGGAAATAAAAGTGAAATAAACTGGTGTGGTTGGGGATGGAAGACAAAAATGAAATAAAAATTTAAGTACTTGAGCTGCTTGAATCTTGCTAAAAGCTGTTGAGAACACCCTACTTTCATTTTGTGACCAAAAAAAAAAAAGGTGTTGCAGCGTGATGTAATTTTGGCAAAAGTGCACAATAATTGTGAAATCGTGTTAAACTGGAAATTCTGAAAAAAAATTTAAATTGTCTATTGCTTTATTAATTATGACAATCTCATAGTTATCAAAATAGCACTGTAAATTTTGTATTATGTAAATTTCCAAATGGAATTTCCATGGTAAGGAATAATTCTAGCATTTTGCATGTTGCCTAAGACAGGCATGGTAATGGGTAATTTGGGATTTTTGTTCTTGTTGGGAGGACAGTATTAGGTCTTAAGGTTGTAAACCTGTTTAATTCAATTTTCATACCATACAGCAATACTCTGGTAGGACAGTTGGGTTGAGCTACCATAGAGCCACTGGGAGCTTTCCCAGTTGTTTTTATTTGTGGCAGGCCATATAAACATACACTGTAATTACAAACGGAAACGTCTGCAGTTTGAAACTGCAAATTCTAATTTAATATTTCTCTTCCACTACAGATGTTTTATTTGTTGTGCCGACTTTGTAGCTTTATCCATAATTGTATTAAAACAGCGGTATCACTTTGGGTTGTCGTTGTTAGCTCAGAAATTACTGAAGTGGTTGTAACAATTGTCATCATTATCTTGTTGAAATGGTGTGACTGACCAATAAACCCCTAAAATGGAAGAAGGATCAGAGGAGCTGGGCAAGGGTCCCCAGGAAGCTCAAGGAATAATGCAGGGTGTGACTGGCCACAGTTGTTGCAAAGAAGCTGACTTTATCTCACCACAGAGGGGACCAGAGAGTCGCCTTTGGTTTAGGCAAACAGCTGTCAACAGTTGAGTGGATCAAGTGGTGGTGTAAATGTTTCTCCCATTAAAAGCTCATTAAAAGAGTGCAAACATCTCCCTGAGTTACACAGACCAGCATGGGGGGAGTGAATATGTGGCTCGGCCCAACATAGGGTACAAAAACTAGACAACTAGCAAAAGTATTTTGAACAGAACAATGGGCTTGAGTTGGCTCCAGCCCATGTATTCCTTCTTGGTGACTGGGGATGCCCAGTGTCATGATGGTGATACCATTATAGAGACTGGTACTGGGAATCAGATTGGTATTGTGGTTGAGCTATATATTGCCATTGCTATATTTTGCTGAGTGTAACATTTGTATTATTGTTTCAGTATGTTTTGTATCACTCTGCTAAAAGAGAAATCTCATGTAATACCATCTAAACATTATATCCTCTATGCATGAAATAGCTAAAAGAAGCTGGTCAGATAGTATTGGACTATGACAAATGGGCAATTTGTGAAGTGTAGTGCGGTGTTTAAAAATTTCTATCTAACTTGTGATATATATGATGCTAATGATGATATTCATGGATGAGTGTCATCATGAATAATCACTCAGGATATTATGAAGATAGCTTTGTGACAACTAGAGTATTATTTTCAAAGAATTTCCTGAAAATTCAGGATTTTTGAAAACTGTACATTCTCAATCTTAGGGCTTCATATTGAAGTTCAATACGATGTAAAACTTCAGGTTTTAGAAGTTACTAACTTAGAAAATTGAGAGTTTCTGGTGACTTTGTGACTTGATATAGCCAAAATTTAATTGAAGCTGAGCTAGTGTTTACCCTATCATATAGTAGGTGCTTAAAATGTTTTGTGACCTGTGAGTTTATTCCAGTTGGAAAGAGAGACTGGATTCATTTAGTCAGAGATTTCTATGTAATGTTTTACACTCTCTTATTTATACATAGCGTTGCCATGCAGGTGTAATTCCACACTGATATGTGGAAAGTGGCCTGGTTTACTTTTCTACGGAAACATTTACCAAGAATAAAGTTGGCTTCTGGCTAGATAGGAATAGACTCATAAAAGAAAAAGAACAGTACTGTGGCAAGATACTAAATGTTTCAGAGTTTAATTCTGCTTTAAGAGCTTCAGGGATGTGCATTCAAATATTAGGTGTGTTAGGCCCATCCTCAGTTACGCTGTTCTTGGACCGTTCAGGCAGGGCTATTTTCAGAAGAATGGTACTAGTTACTCCAAGTTGCAGTAAGTACCATTTGTTCGTGATCCTAACAGTGTGCGAAAGGTTATCTTCCTTCAGATTTCATGAACTATTCTGCAGTGGATTTTGTCTGACAAGAATTCAAGATAACGCAGTGACTGGTGAGTCGAATGATTTAAAATCTCTCAGTTCTTTGTCGAGTGAAATATTTATTATAAACTATTTTTGCTTGCTTGCATGTGTATATCGATTCTGTCTTCTGTGTGTGTTGGAGACTAGCAAAAGGATTACAGTAATAATGGTTATGAGCAAAGTTCACTTTATTATTTACTTCAACACAATCCATTGGTAGTTGATGTCATGAAATACTGATATTTATAAGAGTTTAATGACAGGTAAAGACAGTTAAAGAGTTAAAAATACAGTGTCTCCTGCTTGTATGTATTCTTATATTGAGCAATATGGCTTGCATTTGAAAGGCTAAAAGGACCAATTAAGATTCCTATCTTTCCTCTGCTTTAAAAGAAAATGTCTGCACAATCTTTTTTCCAAAGTGAATCTGAATTAAAAGGAAAAGTGAGAAATACTTAGCTTTAAAGGGCCATTTTCTTCCCTGAAATGCTCATAAAAGTGCAGCTGCAGCACCGCAGTGTTCACTCTAGGGCAGGAAAAGCTGTCCCTTTTTGGCCCTGAAAACACCTCTTCCTGTATGTGTGATGGGAGAATGTTTCTAGGCTGCCTCCTCATCTCTTCTCATCAGCCTGGTAACAGGCTGGAAAATACTTGCCTCTGAGTCTGTGTGGCAGGATTTCAGTTTGAGTACTATCTGCAGTCATACAGGAGCTGTATGATGAGGAGTCATTCTAGGATCACATGAAACCTGGTTGATGCTGTTGCCTCATTTGAAAGAAGAGAGGGTTCAGTCATATCTATAGCATTTTGCAAGCAGGTAGAAGCCTTTTAGGACACTGATAGTCTGCAATAATCTCTAGCCTGAAAGGTAGGAATGGTCTAAGTAAAGAATATGGTGGCTAAGAGGAAGTTGAAAGTATATTGCCGTCCTCATTCTGCCTAAGGCTTTGTTGTCCAAACACATTTCTATTTGACTTTTGGCAGTAGAAGACTGTTGTGGTTTAGCCCCAGCTGGCAGCTAAGCACCACACAGCCGCTCGCTCACTCCTTCCCCCCTCCCACCCTGGCGGGACGGGGAGGAGAATCAGAATAAAAACGTAAAACTCGTGGGTTGGGATAAGGACAGTTCACTAGGACAGAAAAGGAAGAGGAAAATAACAACAACAGTACTTAGAATATACAAAATGGGTGATATACAATGCAATAAAGAGTTACAAAGGGAGTGTGTGTATATATTCACCAGTGGAAGAATTAGGGTCTCCAGTAGACAAACTGTGTGTACTTGTGAAGGGGACCTTTGGGAAGCTCTGTTGCCTGGTGCAACCACTGATCTGAGGAAGTAGGAGGCTTCCTACAGCCACTGGAACCAGGAGGGACAGGGGGTCTTCTAATTGCTAGTAAGATTTCGGTAGGAATAAATTAGGAATCTAGGGAAATTTTATTGCTTGACAGCAGGCAGCCTGCTTCTATTTCTTTTTTGGGGTAAAAGCTGGCCTTTCTGTTGGGAAGAACTGTTTTGGTAATAACTGTAAATCTGGGCATGAGTTTCCACTAGTATTTTATTTTAAGTTAATTAAACACTTGCCAGCTTTTGTGCTCTGGTCCTATATTGGATTGTAATTTCAAATGTCTACTTCAGTTAAAGAAAAAAAGGCACCCTAAAACTAGCTGGTTGAGGCTCACAAAAGGACATAATGCCTAGTTTGGCTCTCAGGGCAGTGATCTGTTCTACAGAGAGACAGTAAACCTTTTATCCTATGGTGATTTTATTTTTAATTGGTGTGAATAACAAGATTGAAGTCAGACATTTAATTAAAACTTGTCTTATTGCAATTTGACACCCATGGTTACACCCCGGATCTGTATATAATCTGTATATAATGTAGAGGATTCTTTACTACAAAAAGCTAAGGCACTAAGGAGAGTACACTTAAATTTAACAGGCAGAACTCTCTAGGACACTGATATTGTTAGATGAGAGAAGTGAAGCAAAAATAGGACTGGAAGAGCTGACGCACACAAATGCTGAGGTCAGAATGAAAACTGGTTTGTCTGAAGATGGCATAAAGCTGAAGGAACTGAGACTTTACCTCCGGCAGTTTTTTTGAAGCTGTGGTTGCTTTCTTATGTTGCAGTTGCTGTGTTATTTTTTTCATTTTCAGGTTGCTGTTTGTGGTGTTCTGTTGAGAAAGAGTTCAGCCTCTAGATACGCACATAATCCAGAGGAATTGTTCTAATGTACTTTGTTACATAACAGCTCTGTATTTATTCTCCCTGAAGAATGAACTGTTCGGTCTAGGACCACAGATAGATTCTGCAAGGGTTTTTTTTTAGGTAAATGCATTATCTTGGAGAGTCTATTTTAAATTTTATTTCCTTTCATCATGGCAACTTTGTTAATAGATTTTTCTGGAAAGTAGTAACATTTTAGGGGTTGAGGAGAACCTTAGGCAGTATGATGCAGTGCCTTTGAGATCCTCTTAAGCAAACACTCTTTTAATTGCAAACTGCGATGAGAATTTCCTTTTGAAGACTTTCTACCCTTTTGAAGAATAGTACTTTTAAACTATGTTTTGAGCTGCTGTGGATGCATACCAGTGGGGTAGATGAGGCTGCAATTCCTGCTTCTGCATGCATAGGAATAGTGAGACGCAGAACTCATAATTTGCTCAGACAGGTGGCACTTCTATTTAGCATCTAGTGTCTATTGGTATAAACTATCTACAGATGGTCTAGTAGTTGTTGCAGACTTTTAAAGAGGCAAGTCTTTTTTTTTTATCAGTGTTTTCATATTTGGGGGAGATCAGAAGTATGATGGAATGTTCTTGGTAAAGATACAAATCCTCAGTAATGAGGTACATTAAGATTGGCAGGTAGTATAGTTATTTAAGGTAAAAAATAAATTAATGAAGCTGGACTCTGTATTTGACCTTGGAAATGTTTAATATTAGTAGCCTAGAGGAATAAAGAGAAAAGATTGGTAGTGAACAACAGGTTGCTTTTTTGACATCATTTGTTCAGATCTCTTAGGCCTTTTAAAATGTAAATAAAGAGAATGTGTTTTCCCTTTAAGAAAAAAACCCTGTAAATCTGAGTGTTTTATTGATAGTATTGTGAATGAGGACCTGGGATGCTATTAAATTCATAGATATCTTCAGTTCTGTCTCTTTCATTCACCAAGTAATGGATTACTTTCATTTAAGATTAGAAGTCTTGCTACAAAGTGAAAACCTGCTTTGATACCGACATGAAAAGGCACGTCTATACCTAAAGACGAGTTGTCTATAAATAGATAGCAGTGACGTTACTGCAGTTGAGGAAACTTCATTCCATTTAAAACATCAGTGAAGAGCTAGAGTAATGCTTAATAATTAATGAATATGATTTAAGTCCATTTTAAAGTGATGACACTTTTTAATGGTCCTGTAATATTTATAAGAAACTCTTACCTCCCGTAATTCTAATGAATGAATTTCCCTGACCCTTACTGAAAGTTACACCTGTAAAATACTTTTTCAGCTTGCTACTAAAGGGTCTTTTGTTCATTTGCATATTTTTTGTAATGTCTTCAGGCTCTCTAGACTTGCCTCTTTTGTTTGGCATAGTTTGGCATTTCTTGCAGGTTACTATTAGCTAACACCTGACTACTTTAAGAAGGGTTAAAAGTCCCATACATAGAATCATAGAATAGTTTGGGTTGGGAGGAAAGTTAAAAATCATCTAGTCCCAACCCCACTGCCATGGGCAGAGATAGCTTCCACTAGACCAGGTTTGTACACAAACCACGTTTTGCTAAAAGGAATACTATTTTCATATTTTTTTTGTACAGATAGTCTAGACTGTGTCAAAAGAAAGTACAGGTTGACAAAACTATATACAGAAGACTTTCATTTCATTGCAAGTACCAAATTTTTTCCACTAATAGTGGGGCCTTAACAGTAAGGACATTGTTCATCTTCAATGAATTCATTTCCATTGAGGAGCTCTGCACTGGGTAGTAGGAATATCGTGTGAATAAAATTTCAGGATAGAGTCAGATTCAGTCCACCACGTTCAGCATATTCCATGAGTGCTGGGACATGTTAAATGTCCAGCATGAGTTAGAGGAGGCATGAATTAGGATGGGAATTAGTTCCTGCCATTTGCCTTTGCTTCCAGCTCATTTGCAGGCTATTTATGCTAGAGAAGCCACGGTGGAGAAACAAAGCAGTGTTAATTATACGTGAGTATGTGGTCCCCGTTTATGTCTGTTCTCATGTGGCATCGTGAGGCATCTCAGCCTTCCTGCTTTTTCCAACCGTGCCTCTTCTGTTAAAAGATTGATTGTGTGTATGCCAGCTTTCCCAGCTCAGGGCTTATGGTCTTTACAGATTTAGTGAAGAAAAAGCTGGGTTTTGCAATTTCATACTGAATAAGGATTTTTGTGTGACTGATAGGGAGTGTTCTGAACATCCAGTGTTCTCTGGACTGTAGAGATGCTTAAATCATGGCTACGTGCTAGCCATATGCAGCCATTAGGGATTCAGAGTGAATGTCTGCTTCTGAAAGCAGGTATTTAAAGAGAGTGGTTATATTTTTATAATCATCATCTTAATTTAGGAGGAGACCTGACTTCTCGGCCACCATCATACTGAGACAATTCACACTTAGAGCTCTAGCAGGCCAGGAGTATTCCAGTGTACTCCAATGATCAGACTATAGCCTAGGTTTGTGTGGACCCAGACTTGGCCTCTTTAGTTGAATTGAGATTACTGAAAAAAAATGGAATATGTGTGAAATCCAAAGATGTGTGATGGAGTTCTGCACCGTAATTTGAGCTTCCAGTGCTGTTAAATGAATTTTAACTGCTAACCATTTTGCATAAATGCAGTTACAGTCCCTCTTTTGATAAGAATCTAAGGTCACTTCTTTTGCAGTATTAGAAGCATGTAATTGTGTTCATCTTGCCTTTGGAGAACAGCTGGAGTCAAGTTTATGCTGTCTTAGAAAAAGCCTCTGTTACATCAATGAAGACAATGATTTTAAGATTCAGTCCAAGGACTGTTTTTCTGCTGACTTCCAGCCTATGTACCAAGCATGCCCTCAGAGCTGGACATTTAGCAACTTGTAAAAAAAAAAAAAAAAAAAAAAAAGAGATTTTTAGGAAAAGGTAACTTCAGGCATTTTGAAATCTAGAATTCATCTGATGAGGTTTCTTACTGCAATATTTCTAAAATATTTGACTAACTTATAAAACTAGTTTTTATTTCTTCCACTTAAACATTACAGTCTGGGTTGGAGTAGTTGCTCCTGGATGGTTAATTGTTAGGACTCTTAACTGAATTGAAAATTTGTGTTACAGAAGATAGGAGCAAGGCAATGGAAAACACTAGTCAGGAAGACAGGAATTGTGAGTTGAGTTGTGCAAAGTGTTCACAAAATAGGAAACAGTATAATACTTTAGTAGGATATTGTTACAGTCTTGAAACAAAGCCCAGGTTTGCTTTTTGACAAATTCAGCACATCTTTTAAATGAAAGAAAAGGGGTCAACATTTGCAAAAGTGCTAGTCATTGTGGGTTTGAGTGTTAGACACTCTCTAAAGTTTTGTAAAGAAAAAAAACAGGAAGCAAAGCAACTGAAGGATACATTCAAGGAGTCTAATCCATGGCAGATCAAAACAGAAGCAAATGCCTGCATAAACCCCCACAATACGAAACTGCTGTGTTTTTAATGGTTTCATTCCTAACAGATGTTTGAGATGAGCTGACCTTTTGCCAGAAATGTCATTATCACCTATTGCATTATCCAGATAATACTAGGCATTTGTTGTCAATTTCTTTTGCATACCTTTCAAACTATATTTTACATGCTGCAATACCCAGTTTCTTTAGTCTGTTTCCATTTTTCCATTATGAGTGAGTACATGGAAATGCCATCAACAAGTAATTGGTGAGTTTGGGATGGAGATTTCTTATAGCCTTTTGGATGATATCAAATTCAATGTTCTGTGGTAGTCTAAAAAGTCCCAAGTTAAACGTTTCAAAAAGCAAAACTTAACTGTAGAAAAGGATTTTTTTTTTTTGGTCATTTTTCTTTAGGACAGGAAATAGAAATGGCATGGGTCTTATTTTGATATAATTGCCAGCTCATCAAGTATAGAATACCTGTAAGAGATGAGAGGAGCAAAATTGATGCCTTTTACTAATGCTTTTAGCTGTTGTTGAATTAAAATTTAAGGCCTAAATTTCATTATGATGTAGGGGTTTATTAAGATTTCTTAGTAGACTAAGGCTTATGGTAGGAACTAATTTAGAGAAGCACCTGAATGGCTGGTGCCTGCTTTTCTGATTGTTTTGAAAGTGTTTTATTTATATAAGTAGCCTAAATCTGGCAAAAACGTCTACCCACCTCCCCCCCCCCCCCCCAAAAAAAAAGAAAAAAGGAAAAAAACAGAAAAAAGCCCCAAACTCTTTGATTTCAAGTAAGTATTTCATAAACTCTGGCATGAGTCATGCTATGCTTTTTAAAATTTGAGATACTGTTTATACAATGTCAGGAAGTTATTCTATAGATGCTAGGGACAAAGGCCACCAAATTCTTTCTTCTCCTTTCTTTGGCATTGGCTTCTATTCAGTTTTGAAGAAATTGAGTAAATGGGTATAACACAGGCTCTGAAGGGCCTATACTCTAGAAATATCTGAAGATATTCAAAATCCAACTGGACACAGGTCTGGACAACCTGCTCTAGCTGGTCTGACTTGAACAGGGAGGTTGGACTAAGATACAGCTTGAACAGGGAGGATCTCAAGACGTCCCTTCCAACCTCAATGATTCTGTGATTTGTAATTTCGCTTGATGATAGATTCCTAAATTTGCTTTTATATTTTTCATATTCCTTTGATGTATCAGCACAAATTAAAAATTACCTGAAAACATGAAAAGGAAGCGTTAACAGCATGTTAAGAGAAACAAAGGTAACAAGTTTTCAAATTAATGTGTTATGTTAGAAACAGAGGAGCATAAAAGAGGAATTGGCTCCCTTATCTTAACATTAACATACAACCCAACCAGGGGAGGGAATGGAGTATTAAAAGTGCTATACCAGTAAATTCTACTGGCTCTTGTATTATAAATCTTCTGTTATAGATCTTAAGATACTTGTACCAATAATTCTTTCAAAGACGTGCAATGTATACTGAAAACGTTAGTCGTCATAACAGAGCACATTATGTGCTCATACTAAGTAACTCATCCCTAAGACTAAGAGAATGTATGAGAAAAGTGTGGATTATTTTGTTACAGATCTTGAGAATTGAATTAGAATTTTTACTTCTGCATTAAAACCCCAAAGTACTGAGCTAGCTGAAAACATTTCACTGAGACAAAGGTTTCTTGCACTTTTCTTGTTCCATCTGGAACCAGTATCAGCAAAAGATGCTGGATTCTGTTAGTGAAGATCTGGATCTTCAGTTCCTGTGGGTAATTAGTCCACCCAAAATGTGATTAGTTTAGAGCAAAATGTCTTTCACTCCTGATCTTCCCCACTTGGGCAGCTTCTGAATTATGCAGCTCGCATAGTACATTTTATTTTATTCTTAGGTCAGTGCAGATCTAAAAATGTAAGCATTTTGTATAAAGCAGGTACATGGATCCCAAGTTCCTTGAGAGGTATTTGAGGGTAGTTCTAGAAGTGAATACAGAGAGAAACTGTAGAAAATAATCAGAGCCATCTTTAAAGGCACAAAAAACTTGAATAGCTGGGAGAACACATAAGGGAAGAATGCTGAGGTAGAAATTACCCTAAATCTTTCATCTATGAAACTAAAATTTTATTCCCCCCCTTTTTATTAGGCATTTAAATTCATGTTAAGACCTGCAGATTCAAGCTAGAAGCAGCTGCTAAGCTAGAAGTATGCTTTACATATTTCCCAAACTCATGAATTTCAGCACTGTGGACAGGGATTCGATTCCAACCCCATGGATGTACACTGGGAGGACACTGAAGTAGCACGTTCAGGCTCTCTTGCTTATGAGGATAATTGTATTTATCATGTGATGCTACTGAGGGAGACAAGATTCTAGTCATTGTTTCCCTGACACAAAGGAGAAAAATTTCATAAGTCTTAGTAAATTGCTTCAGCTTATTCTCAGGGCTACCTCCGTCTTTGTGTACTCGCTGGTTTAGGCTGTGCTAACTGTCTGGTAGAAGTAAGGTGGCTAGAACTAACTAGATGAGGAAAGATTGTAGCTATAAATTACCCCAGAGTCTGGGTCAAATGCTTGGTGGTGCACAAGAACACATAGCCTAGCTCTAAACTGTTTAATAGATTCACGTTCTAAACTTTGAGGAATATTGCCTCCCTTGCCCTCTTTCTTCCTTCTGTATCATAGAGATTCTCCTCTTATTCCTGACAAAGCCTGTCTTAATCTAAAGAAATAAGAGAATTTTCAGTGGAAAAGTTCATTGCATGGAAGAGTCTTGTGAACTGTCTAAACTTAATCAACTATTCAGAAAATCTCTTTTCATTCTGAAAATTAATGTTATATCAAATAAGGGTGGGAATAGTACAGGATCCATGGTAACAGATCATAAAATGCTTTCAGTCTGAATGTGCAAGGATCCAAAATATTTCCTCCTTCTCCTGTCTGTAAGAATAATTCATCTTCTTGAAATGAAATCTTCCCTGCCAGAATTATAGCGCTCTCTACTTCCTTAGTGTGTTTTATCCTGAGGAGACAGCTTTTATTTCTCTGCCATAGAACTGGAATCTGATGTCATAGACTTCAGTTCGGTATTCATCATAGAATTCATTGTATGGCGATAGAATTCATACAACAAGCTAGCTCTGCACCAAGCAGGGCTTTGGACCAGATGACCTCCTAAGATCCCTTCCAAGTGAATTTATCTATGACACTATTTTCACCATCTGTTTCTCCAACTGTCTAGACAAATACTGGGCCCTCTGGAAGGTGCCAACCAGACAAATAATTAAAAATGCTTTGTGTTTGTTTCTTCTTATATCCTGATGTGTTTAACCAGTGCCCATGCCTGCCTTGAATTTGGAAACTGCATTGAACTTTATGTTTCTTTGAGCAGGAATGGACTCTTCTGTCTGTTTCTTAACTTGCTGCTGATGTTGCCAGATGCATAACAGCCCTCTTCAGATGGGCTGAGAGAAAGGAAGCCTCGTTTCCATATAAAGGAGGTTTGATAAGGAAAAATTGGTGGTTTGGATAAAGACTGTGGAAGAGATGTGGTTTTCACATCAAAGAGAAAATTAAGATCAAACTCAGTATTTGAAAATGCTTCATGGCATGAAAATGGTTCATCAGTATGCCAGTGATGGAAGGGAAGAGGAGGTGGAAGGGAGGAAGGTAAGAAAGATGTGGAGTATGAACTTTAAAGAGTGATTCAGGAAGTCTGTGTCTACTTTTTGATAGATTTTTGGCTGTAACCAACAGTCAAAAGAAAAGGGGGGGGAAAAAGAAAAAGAAAAAAACTCCCAAAGGCCAAAAAGGGAAATTGCAAGGGAGGTATTTTGGTTGGTTTCTTCTGGTAACAGGGCTGAAATCAGTGTGAGTTTTTCTATTAATTTCTGAGAGAGTAGGACTATGTCCTAAAGGACTCCTACAAGCACGTTTTAAAACATTTGCGTTGAATGGTAAAAACAAGATATAAAACTCTACAAATAGTAACTGTCGACTCAGAAGAAGGAATATATCCTAGCGAGACATCTCATACCATGTGTGAAACTGCCTATTTCTGGCAATTCAGACAAATGGTGGTAATAGCCAAATGTAAGAATAATGACTAATACAAAATCTAAAGTGAGCATCCTCTAGTTTTTCCATATGGCTGTGATCAGGATTAGATTCCTTCCAGAAATCTCCAAACTATATTAAATTCTCCCTGGCCTATAGCAATGTACAAAATATTGAGTCGTACTGTACAGTGAAAACTGCTGAAAGGTTATGTAAGGAATCACCTTTCTTCCTTTTTTTTTTTTAACCCTAATCCAGGAGATCTAATCAGATTAAATGAGTAAGAGTAATGCAAAGCTTTGATAAAAATTTTGTCTAAAATATATATAAATTCAAGATACACAATTCTTAAAAAATTGTGCTCTTGGAGTACACAATAAAATAACAAAATACAACTTTGACTGACCTCTTTATAAAATTTAAGCCAACTGCACAAGAGAGATGGACAGTGTGAAAAATCCTTAATTTTAAAAAGGGTTACTTTTTTATTCAGAACCTTAATTCTCTTATACTCCTAGAAAGCATGTGTGATCTGTGAAGTGCCGTGAAAGTGGTTGGAGGCTGGGAAGATAGCAGAAAGAATATCCCCATTGCTTACTTCATGCATATATACATTTCATTATGAACTACTATGGCCACAGTCACCGCACAAATCTTTGGACAGACTCAGTACATTCATATATTCTACACCAGGCTTGTCAAGGCTAGGCAGGTCTGAAGAACGTAGCTAAGGAAGAAGGAACTTGTGCAGTTATGTCCAGTTTCTTATCTTTGAATAAACGGAGGGCTTTAAATCAGAATCATGGAGGGCTTTAAATCAGAATCACAGAATATCTTGAGTTGGAAGGGGCCCATCAGGATCATCAAGTTAAGTACTAATCTGTTGATCTGAAAACAACATACAGCACTAAATAGTTTTACCAGAGTTGTAATTAATTTCAATTCCTGAATCCTTTTAATGATTATAGAGTTACGCAAAGAGTAGTTACTTAAAATTCATCCTTTTAAACTCTAAGTTTACATGTTGGTACTTTTGAAAGATGAAACATTTAAGTAACATGTTGTCAGGTATCTATAGTAAATAGTAAGGTTTGGCAGCAGAAAACATTAGATCAGCATTTATTTTTGAATGGCTCAGAGGTGTTTTATTGTAAGAGAATGTCAGGCAAATAAAATGAAAGGTCAAAGGGAGATCTTTCCTTTTAATAGCTAAAGAAGAGCAAATACCTTAGTAAATCTTAATAGACTTATGGAACTCTCTGGTGCTTCTAAAGTTAAGCCATTCTAGGAAAGCCCTATGGAGATAGCATTTTCACTGCTTCCAACAGCATTCCTCACAGCTGCTAATCACATAGGTTGCATGTTATTTGGATCATATGATACTATTCCAATAGTCTTTATTACAGACTTATAGATATGCGATGTAGTAGTATGTGGGCTAGCTTAGGGGAGAGAGAAGACTCTTAAGTGTTCATAAACTAAGACCTGTCTTACTGTCTGGGCCACAACACTACGGTGCTATCTTTGCTACTATTGTACTAGTAGAGTACAAGATTAGCAGAAATAGGTATAGGGAAAATGTTGCCATGTAAATCTGTTCTACCTGCACATCAGACAAAAGAATGAAGTGGTCAACGCAGGAGGTTAATGGTTTGTGTACTGGCTGCTCTCACACACTGTGAAGCGATGTACCCTGGGGCCAGTGTAGCCAAGACCTTGGTTCTTAGGACTTTGATTCTGCACTTTATCCTGAAGACACTTAGGCTTGCAGCTACATGTTCCTTTGTGACCTTGCTCACTTCTGGTTTGCACTGAAGTGAAGTAACCTCTTCATCTTTAGTGAAATTATAATATGCAACAACAGTTGCTGCAGAAAGAAACACATATTTTGATTCTCATTGTGTTGGTCAATAGTCTAATTCTAAATCAAAATTGAGTAATTATTTTGTTCAGGTTAATATGGTTATAAATCTATCATTCTACTTGGGAAATTCACATTGTCGTGCATAGAAGCTTAAATAAAACAGGCTTCCTCCCTCCCAGCCCCAGTTGAGGAAGCACTGTGCTTTTAGGCATTGTTGGGGTACCTCTCAGGCTGGCCTATAAAAACACCTTAAAGTTGTTATATAATTAGAAAGGCTACAGAGACTTCTAGGGAAGAATGTAACCTGTTCAGTACCAGCTGCTGTATCAGCAGTTACCTTACACAAAGCAGTTTGAAATGTAAATATTTTCATTTTTGTGTTCTATGAAAATGTTCTTGGATAAAGAGTTAAAAGTAGTGGAAAATCACTGATGTAAGTGCAGTAAAAAAACTTGCCTGTACTAACCGCTTGCTCCTATTTACTTGTATCAAAGCACTTTTACGAACCTGTGATTGTAAATGGGATACTCAAATTAGCCTGGTTTAAAAGGCACAAAGGAGTAGTATTGCCACTGTTTGGACTTCCCCAAGAAGTAAAGTGAAAGACACATTTAACAGAGGAACAAAAGGCAAATTAGTAGTTACAAAAAGGTCTGAAAATAGCTGTTCCCTGTATGGTCTGATGCAGACTGATAGGTATCTTTCTCTTCCCCATAAGTTACTAACTGTTATCAGTGTCTATTCACAGCCTTTTCTAGATGAAGACCTAAATGTTTTGCAAAGTTTCAGAGACATTTTAATTTCAGTTTTTCACTTGTACGATGAAAAGAGTGAAATTGAAGCTTTCTATTTGGTAATCTTTTCCGGAAATTATTCATAGCTAGAAAAGTACAGGAAAAAATAAAACCAAGCATCTTTATAACATGCTTTAGCTATCTTTGTTTTGTTTAAAACTTCATACACTCAACATGTCTCCATTTTAAATTAATCATGAATAATCCCAGCACTGTTAAGATCTATCCATTTAAGAGAGGTTTTTTTAATGTTGACAGCATGTGATTGTCTATAAATTAAGTTCATAGGTGACTTAATAGAGTATGTTTTGCTTCAGCTTCCCTGTCTATAAAATACAAATAAAAGTACATCACTGTAAATCTTCAATAAGGATTTTTTTATGAAATTTATTAGGGATTTAAGAAAGTAATTTAAAACTTTTCCTGAGATATGTTTTCCAATTTATTTAAGATTTGTTAAAGTATCTAGAGACAAGGACATGCAAAGGAACATAGAGATTAAGGTTCTCTTTGTAGTGGGAGGCCACAAGGGCTGGCTAAAGGAAGCTCAATACCTCAGCTCCATTCATGACGTGGGGAAATACCCATCCTTATTTTACTGATAAAAATAAAGAAATAGAGATGACCTATACTCCCAGGTATGTGGAAATTGTGACAAACAGTAGTAAAGCTAGCATGATACAGAGACTTGAGTTTAGCTGGAAGATGAACAGCTTTGGTTCTAATACTGTATAATTCTGTTAGTGCTTCACCTGATTTACTGGGTTTGCTATGTTTTGGCACAGTACTCCTAATATGGCTACCCACCTTTTGTGATTAACCTGATACTTGCTGCACTGTTTGAATTTACTGGGCTGGATCTCTGTAAGTGTTTGGAATGATCTCCTGTTCACAGTTCAGAAATGACCTGCTTGCAAAACAGTTCATCTGGTCAAGCTGGGAAATGAACCACTCCCCTAGTCTTTACTACTCCTGCTAGATTAAATAAGGTGTGGTGGAATATGGTAGATACCATTGCAAGAAAGCAATGGTTATACTGTAAGTTGTCCATTAAACCACATTCTTTGAATGTTTGACTGAGTTGTGCTTGTCCAAAGGAATGTCTAAAGAGGCCGTTTCAAAGATATGACTTGTAAGCTGATAGAATGCAGGATGAGTTATGAGGAGAAAGCATTTTAATATGTGTAAGTAAACATCTAAAATTTAGAACTTTTCAGACAGAAGGAAAGTGAATAAATATAGGTTAGTAATGATATTAATTCACACATACTACCACCCTCTTTATGTAATTGTGTGTGTCTACCTCAGGAGTTCAGAAATTCTGCTATACTGTGTTAGTATTCTTCCAGCAGAAAGTTTTAGCATTCTGATGTATTGAAGGCAATACTTCAGACTCCAATTTGTTTTTAGGTAAGAAGATTAATTTATATGCTGATTAATTTTCTGGGCTGGTTGTCTTCCTCTGCCTTTGTCACATGTATCACTTGTTAGTAATCGATTTTCTTTAACCTCTGTACACCAATTCTGATGGTACATGAATTCATTTGTTTGCTTTATGCCCTTCATTTGTAACACTAACTGATATCTATATTCAGTGATGGAACTTGATCCTGAAAGGTGCCTGAATGCTCCTAATTTTTGCTATGTTATGAGTGCCAAGCACTTAGCAGAACCAGGCAATTAGGAAATAAATATTCCTCTTTGAACTGTTCCACTAAGTTAAATGTCATTAGACAAGGACTTATTTTTTTAAAACAAAAGCCTACATATTCTTGCTGGTACCAGTCTATCTACTATTTAGTTGCCTAGTAGTATGGATCTATCCATATGGAATTTTTTAATTTTGTAAGAAACATACTGATTATTACATGACTGGAAGATGAAAATATCAAGCCACTACAAGTATTGTGGTTCCCTTCTCTGCCATTAGTTTCCTGCAGTGAATCTAATTTAAAATAGTTAACATGGATGTTAGATTTTATTCTGATCCCAGTCTAGCAAGTAGAATGAAGGAAAGACCTATGTGAAGTAACACCATCCATCAAACTAAAAAAACCCAAACTACTTATTCCTGCTAAGGTTTGTGTTTATTTGGTGAGTTGGGTCATGCCACCGTATGTGGGTTCGGGGGGGGGGGGGGGGGGGGGGGGGGGGGGGAGAAAAAGTAGTTGGTATCAGCTGATTATCCTTTCTGAGGGATGGAGGGAAAACAAAAAGGAAGGTTAATGGGATACGTTGCATTCCAGAAATTGATGTGTGACTTAGTTTTCTTATTTCTGCATGCCAGGAAATTCTCAAAGTACTTTCTGAAGATAAGTGAACATACTCATCATAGCTTACTTATGCCTGTTAAGTCTTTGTGTGAAATATTTAATGAGGAAGTATGTAAATATTTTGACTGCTTGTGCCTTTATTTTCGGAGTGCATTGCAGATGACACATGAATGTATCAGGATGAAGCTGTGGCAGCAGAGGCATGTAAGAGATTGTTAATGTTTTCAAAATTATTTCTTTCTTAATGGAGCTGGCAATAGTAAAAAACACCGTTACGTAAAAGGACTAGAGTAACATGTACCTAGCATAGGCATATTAAGGCTGACAGGACTGTGGTAGAGATATTTTTGAGACATTATTTATAACATGAGGACAGACATATACAGTAACAACTTGTTTTCAAATCTGAAGGTCTGAAGGGACGTTTTGTACTTTTATTTCTCCTTCTGGGCAGCAGATGTGGGGTTTGTTTTTTTTTTTTAAATAATCATGAAGGCTGACAAACATGAGATACTTGCCAAAGGAGAACGGTACGTATGGGATTGCATAGTTTTTATCTCAGTTTATTTCAGAGCCACAAAGAAAAACACGTTTTAATCAAATTTTTGTGTTTCTTTGTAATGTAAAGTAGTATACAAAGAAATGTAAGTGGTAACGTAACAGATAATAAATACATTTAAGTATTTTTTAAGATTTTAAATGTGTCATCCAATAGATCACAGAAACTATAAAGAAACTAAAATTCTAACTGTTTTATAATGATAAATGTTAGCTTTGAAATCTTGGAACTTAAAATGGAAGTTCAATATATTGCAGTACAGTGTTTGCTCAAAGTTGCAGATCTAATAGCTAGGGAAATCACTCCTGAAGAGGTTGTTAGATCCTTTCTCTCAGTCAATTGTAGATTTAGACTCAGTGTGATATAATTTGTTATAGAAGCCAAGAGAAGCATTGTGAAATCCTTAGATGTTGTTTAATATCTATTAGCATTGGTATTATAACCTTCAGGTAAAGAAAATGTCTCAGTTGTTGTGTTTAGCTGGCCTACTGTTTAAAATTTTGCAGTTTATTTTTAATCTAAATATATCTGCAGTTGACTTCATATCTTTGGTTCACACCAATGGGGAGGGGGGCAGAACAAAATTACAATGCTACCACATCTCTTTGTATATGTACTTTATGTGATACTATAATCATCCCATTACCTTTTTGGCTCTGAAATAAATGGATTTAACTTTTAATTTTATGCAGCACATAAATTTCTAGACTTAAGACTATTTTTGTAACTTCCTTCTGAACCCTTTCCAGTTTGTCAGAAACCTTTCTGAATCATGGAGAAATGAATCAGTAGAAGCCTCACTAATGCCAGATGTTGCCATTAAATCATTTCCCTACTCCTACTTGATGTTTCCTAGATTTTGCATCCAAGGTCCATGTTAGCCCACTTAGAGGACTGCAGTAAGAATGTGTTTATTTCAGTTGGATTCTTTGCATTATTCTTGAACTTCTTGTTAGTATTTTCCCTTTTGTCTTTTAAAATTAGCATAGGAGTAGGCCACTCAAATAAAACGTTATGCTAAGTAACATGAGAGCACTTAAGCATATGCTTAGTTTTCTACTGACATAAGAGATTTGTGTACCCTTAAACTGCATGCTTAAATATTGTTCTGAATACATAGTAACTGCTGGGCTGAATTTTGAGGTCAGCTGATTAGTAATTTTATCATAACATTTGCATTGTTATATGGCAATGAATTATTAATATAAGGAAATTAAATATAAATTATAGTGATTTTTCTCCTCACCTTCCAAATATTCATGTGAATCTTAAAATACTCGTTTGAATTGTCTGCATTTAAAACCTTATCCTTATTTAACTTCCTTACATGTTGAAAGCATTAGTAGTCTGGCAAAATTTTAATGAAGGAAGGAGCAAACAGCATTTGTCTCTGCAGCAGACAGTATGTGACATTTCTTCATTTAAAATTCTCTTCATGTGCTATCAGACAAATTCACACATCATATCATTCGGCATGACCTTAGTGAAAGTTCTTTACTTCTCAAATTTTGTTGTTGTCTTTTTGTGGTGTTTGCATATGCATCTGTAAAATAACACACGTTCATAAATCTGTTTTTCTCTATTGTGAGAAATAATATAGGAGTGCTTCAGTTTGAAGAGGTCTCGTTTGTTCATGGCTACTTGAATACTTAAGGGTGTTGAAAACTGATTTTAGTCCAGCCCTCATCCAAGGAAAGGCAAGGCCTTTTTACTGATGTAGCCTCTTCTCTGTCTGCTTTGGCTGTTCTGAAAATTGATGTTTTATTATTATTTGCTTAAAATGGTGTTAACTTCACTTTTTTACTGAATATAGGAGGAGAATTAAGTTGTAAGCAATAATTTGACACTGGGAGAGGTTTGGGTGCAGCTTGTGGCAATGGGCAGGGCCAGGATTTGCTTATAAATAAAAGGTTAAAAAAAATCCTCAACCTAAATCTTGAAATGTAAGAAAGAAATACTGAAGTATCTCGTGTCACAAATTCTCATTATGAATATATCTTGTCTTTTGCAAAATGTCAAAGGTTGATGACTTCACTTCAGAGAACTAACAAAAGAGCGCATTACAAATATGTAATTAGGAAATTAGTGGGATTTTTCCCTCCCATTGAATCACCTTGTTTACCTTTTCCTTATTTTGCAGCCTGATTTGTTCCTTTTATCAGTTACATCTGTACTGTACACAGCCACTTGATCTGTTGAGCAGTTTTTCTTAGTGCTTAATAACCTGTAGCAAACATTTTTCTTGCATGTTCTACATTTCTCAACTAAGATTTTTTTTCTTCACTTTTATCTGTTTAAGAGGTGGATATATGATGAAGGCTCTGAGCTTCTTTTTCTTGTTCATTGGGATCCTTTCCGTAGAAAACTGTTCATTATCTCCTTTGAGTAAATTTATTGTTTTTATCAGAAAAAGTAAATCTGCTACACTACAGGCATCTTTTTGACTGTAAGTTTTCTCTTTGTAGACCACCTTTTTCTTTAACAAGAGTACCAAAGTATGTTCTGGAATTAACTGGAAAGGAAGAAAACCAATAACATACTTTCTAAGTATAATTTAGGAAGATTAATTCAGGAACTGCATGAGTTGTTGTAGTATGCGCTTGTAATTTCTCAAGTGTGTGTTTTGCTACTTCCTACTCAAAATTGGTTTAGCAATGCATAGATTTAGGTGGAGAAAATCTATTCTAAATTTTTCTGAGTCTGCTGGTGTGTATAGGCTTATATGGCTTTTTCATTGAATAAGGTTTCTCAGTGACTTAATCTAGACAAAAGCAATAGTTTTCTCTTTACTGGTGACTGTGATTCAGTTCCCTGTCTGTAAATGTGATAACAGTGTTGCTTTTTTTGCTGACTTTCTGCTGCATTGGTGAACTACAGCTTAGTTAACTGTCTCTGCAGTGACACTTAGGGTTGAACTCAGGTCTGTTCTAGGGTCCTGTAGTATCTGCTATACAAATAAGGTTATTATAAGAAGACTATTAGTAGTAATGGATTATTAACAATCCTTCTTTTAAAACAGAATTTCAGACCAAGTAAAATGAGTTTTTGGGTATGTTTTTTGCATTCTGAAGGTGGATGGTATCTCAAAAGTAGTGTAAACAATACACTGAAACTTGTACATACGGGATTTGCAAACTGACTTTTTCCAGCTTTTTGAAAGATCACTGTTCTCTTTGTTTTGTTTTCCTGTGTAATCATGAGCATTTGAGACAGCTTTGCTAGAATTTGGCATTAAGTGGACACCTGTTTCACCTAGCAGTAGATGTGGATCGACAATAACAAGAAAAAAAGTGTGCTCCAAGAGCTAAAAAACAAGGAAAGTTGGGAGGCCTTGGTTAGTTATCTGAGGTTCTACATGACTTTGAGCCCCATATGTGAAATGGGGATAATGTGCTGCTTTTTTTTTTAAGGATCTGGAAAGACTAGTTCACTCCTAAACCACGGATTTCTAGGCTGAAGGAGAAACCTCCATGCAAAGTTGTGCTATTCACACTGGGAGCAGAAAGACTGTTTGTGTGTTGTACAAAGAAAAAGTCTGGATGAGGGAGGTGCATACAGTTTAGTGAATCTTGCCTTTGTGTGAATTTCTCATATCGCAGAAAATGCATGATCTTGGCAAGATGAATGAGGATGTGAACAAGCGATCTTTTTGTGGTGAGCATGCGTTTCAACTCTTCGTGGTTTAAGAGAAAGAATTTATTTTCCTTTTCTTTTGAAGATGCCAAGCAAGCACCCTGAAATTCATCTGTACTCAAGTTAGATGCAATTATTATTTTCTTTTTGTTTACTATAGAAGTGTACTACTTTGGGTTTATTTTTTTTATAAAGCACCATTGTTGAATTTGTTTGCACCTTTCATAAAAAAAAATCTTGCAATGAGTGATTTGAGAGACATGGAGAAAGTATTTCATTGAGTCAATCTGTTTTCTAAATGTAAGCTTAAATTTTGTTTGTGGAAACAGCTTTTTGGTCGTCTTTGATCCTTGCTATAAAATGTGTGCGTGGGGTGTGTGTGTGTATATATATATAGGTGTATGTGTGTCAGATGGAATTTGAGATAGACTGAATAACACTGAAATGCTATTGGAGGGCAAATATAATTAATAAGAATGTGCTATAGTGACTGAAATGGGTGAAAATATTAAAATCTTAAGGAACAATTAGTATTTGCCTGTGAGAGGATTGTATAAGCAGCAATAAAGCTAGGTAACTTCTAGGTCTCTTCTCTGTTCTCTCAGAACTGTTTTATCTGGTTCCAGGATAAGCTAGAGATAATATATACTAATTAATCTGCCTATTGAAATATTTCTAGTAATTAAAGAATTCTCCATGGTCTTTGGAGTTTTTCACATAGTTAGCTATACTAATGGTTAAAAATGTCAATTCTATATTTGTCTAAATCCATGTTCCAGTTACTGGTGCTTGTTAAAAGAGATTGAAGAACTCCCTTTTATTACATTACTAATCCCCATGTAGCTACTTAACACATTAGATCAAATCACCTCTTAACCTTTTCTTTGCTAAGATAAATAGATTTAAATTCTGGATGCTCTCTCTAAGGCATGTTTACCAATCTTCTAATTGGTCTTGTGGCTCTTTCCCAAACCTCTTCTCATTCCTCAACAGCTTTCTTTTATTGGAACACTAAGGCAGGACATTATCTTTTTTGATAGTATTCCTGCAGCTCTCATCAGATACTAGCTTTCCCCTCTTATTCAGAGTTCCACTTTAGGCATCTTTGGCTCTTATTTGTGCTTTTGATCACAGCTGTATGTTGTAGTTGATGACATTAATGAATGATTACCCAAAACTTTTTCAGCTGTTGTATCCCTGATAATTATCTGGTTTAATTTCTCCAGCTGTATCAAAGCTTTTTTTTCCCTTGAACCTGATTAACCCCCAAGATTGCTCTTCATTGGTCCTCTTTATTAACTGTTTTCCAAAGTTTTATTTCACCTTTGAGCTTTATCACTCCTGATTTTCTTGGTTTTGGTTCCCCCCTCTCCAAGTCATCAATAAAAACACTAAAGACCACATACACAAGAATGGAATTTTGCAGTATACTCTTTTAGCAGCAATTGTGCTTTAAGATTTGAGACCTCTCCACTTTAACATAAATAACCACATTTATTTTTAACATTGTGTTTTTCTAGTAGATAATAATGAAATTATTGGAGAACAATATCTAACAAATATTAGTCAAGATCCATTTCCGTAAACCCTTACTAACAGGAAGTAATTATACTACCCTTTAAGTGTTCTTCTTTTTTTGTCCATGATGAGTATCATGCTAACAGTCTAACAGACATATTATTCAACACTTTTTTTACCCATTAAAGCTTCACGATTATTTTTTCCCCACTTCTAACTCTCTTAATGCTTTGTTGTCCCATTTAGTGTCTAATGTAACACATTTATGGCTGACATAACTTCTTTTTTCTTTTTGTAGGTATTCTCTAGTAATATTAGTACAGGAAAAGAAAGTGTAATACTTCAAAACAGAGTATTTTTTTTAACAATACACACATTTATACTAACCTTTGAAAATGTCTAGAAATAACAGTAAGTTAGAGAATTCCTGAGCTTTCGGCAGTCCCTTTTCCTTTCTGTACTTAGTGTTCATTTGAGAGCAATATAATACAGATTTAATCCATCCCTTTCTCTTTGCTATGCCTTTCTTCTCTCCAGTTCAGCAAATTTTACTTCAAAAGTTTTACACTTTCTTTTGAAGTGTTTGCACTGTTTATCTTTAATAGTGTCCCTAACTAACAGACAGTCCAATACAGCTGTAGTCAGAGTACTAGATCTTTCTGGTTTTCTGTATGTAATAAAATCAGATATATTTCCATGTATATGTCAATCCTTCTCTCCGTTTTTTTGTATGACAACCTCAGCTTTAGTTAACATCCTGGAAGTATATTTGCAGGTCTCTTATGATCTTCTGGAAGCATATACTACATACTTCTGGAATAAAGTGTATGATTGAAAGCATATACAGCAGGACTCTGACAATTACTATATTTTCACAGAAGTTTTGCTCCGGTGGTTACTTCAACAGAATCAGTTGATTGCTTTGGTGATTGCTTAGCATTCCAGAAATTTAGGAACTGCATTACTCATAAAAAGTAACTGAAGTAATAGTTGCTTCCAAAAGGTGTTTTATAATAGCACACTACTATGTACAATTTGTTTTCAGAGAACTGTTCCAAATCCAGATAAAACATAAAAAGGGGGGGGCAGAATCTGATAGTGTCAGTTCCCCTAACTGTTGTTATTGTATTATCTTTTTACACATTTGTTTTAGCCCTGCTGAATGTCAGGCTTGTTGTTCTTTCTAGCTCTAAATCTGGATCTCACAAGTCTCTTTTTTACAGACTTATGTCTCTAATCTCTGTTTTGTTTTAAGAAATAGAATTCCACAAGCTTTTCAAAAGCAGCAGTCTCTATTAGAGGTTTTACAAAATTCTCTTCTGTCACTTGTCAAAAAAAAAAAATCTCACAGAAATTTTAATTGTGTCAGACTGCAGTACTCTGTGTATGTCCTTTAGCACAAGCTAATAATTTGCCAGTTAATTGTTTACTGCTGTTCTATGTTGTTCCTCTAGTCTTCAAGAGATACAGCTGTACTCAAAATTAATATTCTTGTCAAATCTGCTCATTTGTGCAAATTTTTTTGCTGTTAGGGAGTGTCCACCTACACCTTTTATTCTTCTCTGTTCTCATTCTCCCCTCACTTAAGGTATAAACTATGTTTTGCAGTGATAGCTGAGGAAAATATCTAGTAACTTAGAGGTGACATTCTTGGAAAAGATGCAAGCACATGGTGCTTGTGTGTTAAACAAAAAAAGCAATATGTATTTTGAAGATTATTCTGTAGCTGTTAACAAATCAGTATATGCAAAATTTTGTTATGCAAAATAAGTTAAACACAGTGCTTCCTGAATTAAGAATTTACCTACTTTGGACATTGTAATATACCCACAGCATCACTTGAACAGATGTTTTTGTAATAATGAATTCCCTCCCCCCATATGCTTTAGATAGATGGAAACAATCATTCTGTTCTTTACCACAGAAGCAAATTATACACCAATTAACATTCTACTTCTAGTTTATCTGTCAGGCTGTTGATCCCAGAATATCCAAGATTCCTTTTATTTTCAACCTGTTGACAAGTGAGAAAGATACATAGAGCCCACATTGCTTTTCATTTTGCTCACTCATTTGTTTGTAGAAAAGAGTGTAAAGATTAATTCTGTTTGAATCAGAAAATTTTTTCCCATGAGGTTTCAATTTAATAAAGAAGCAATTATTTTATAACACATGCGTATGAATGTAAATGAGGTATCCCATATTTCTTCCTTGGTTATGTGTAGCATAACCACCAAGATTTAGTTCCAAATGTATTTCTGTTTTGTATGTCTGCACCTTTCCCTTCTGTCGTGGTTGTACCCCAGCCAGCAGCTGAACACCATGCAGCCGCTCGCTCACTCCCCCCCATTGGAATGGGGAAGAGAATTGGAAAAGTTAAAGTGAGAAAACTCGTGGGTTGAGATAAAGACATTTTAATAGGTAAAGCAAAAGCCACGTGCACAAACAAAGCAAGACAAGGAATTCATTCACTGCTTCCCATGGGCAGGCAGGTGTTCAGCCATCTCCAGGAAAGCAGGGCTCTGTCACGTGTAACGGTTACTTGGGAAGACAAACACCATCACTCTGAACGCCACGCCCCCCCCCCCCCTTCCCCCAAGCTCCTTATAAACTGAGCATGACATTATATGGTATGGAATATCCCTTTGGTCAGTTTGGGTCAGCTGTCCTGTCTGTGCCTCCTCCTACCTTCTTGTGCAACCCCAGCCATCCTGCTGGCAGGGCAGCGTGAGAAGCAGAAAAGGCCCCGGATCTGTGCAAGCACCGCTCAACAATAGATCCACACAACAAAAACATCTCTGTATCACCAACACTGTCTCCAGCGCAAATCCAAAACATATCCCCATACTAGCTACCACGAAGGAAATCAACACTCTCAGCTGAAACCAGGACACCTCCATGCTGTTGCTTTAAAGTCTTCCTGAACAGTCCGCCTAGGTGTCCCTTAATATGTATCTTCTCCCAGTTTTTTCACAGGTCCTAAGTAAATGGTAAATTATCTATTTTTATCTTGATTCAAGAATTTGCAGGTCTGTCTCATTATTCTTCACATTCCAGAGAGTATCTAGGTTGATGCAGATCATCTTTTATGTAAATGCATTTTCTTTGCAAATAAAAAAAAGTTATATGGATTCTTCTCTGAAGACTTACAAAGTTGCTCATAGTTTGTGTGTATGCCACTGACCAGATATATTGCCTAGTTTCCCTGAGTTGACTTATTATACAGAAGACAGGCGGATGTATAGGCACTATGTTGAAATAGAAATAGAGACATCATCATGACTTTGTATATAAGAAGTTCTGTGATAGCAGTGCTAAGAATACAACCTATGACATCAACAGAAACCATTTTTTTAATTCGAATACTGTGTAACAGATTCTTCATAAATGTAGCAGAAACCATTTTAGGGAGCTTTTTGGATGGGTGATGTGCATTGGTCTAGAAACCAAGGGATGAGGACCTAAAATTGCTTTGATGCTGCAGATTAAATTGTAGATATCCAAAGTACCGAATATTGACAAATATTCAGGGAAAATTCTGTAAGGCAAGTAAGATTTTTGTTGTAGTTTTGCAAGTCATTAATTATGACTGCAGAGCGAGATGTCTGTAGTTTATAATACAGGCTGAAATCCACTTAAGCAGTCTGTCAGTAAGGAAAATATCCATGTCTCATATCTTATAGTCATGAATGATCCCTTGTAACATATTCATCTCAAATTAATCAGCAAAAGACTAATTTCTTTCACTGCCCTCTCAAAGTTGTATGCTGAAGCCAAAAAAATATATATTTATTTCAAAACACTGTAAATCGAGGCCTACAAGTCTTTATACTCCCTAAGTTCTGTTTTATGTTGGTGTTTCTTTTTTTATTTCTGAAAACTATCTGCATTAAAAATATCTGTGAAACTTGGATAATGGGAAGACCAATGTATCCTGAAAGAAAAATAAAACCCAAGATATTTTAAGCTAGTTGCAAAATTGTGTTGGGTTTGCATGGCAAGGTTTTGGTAGCGGGGGGGGCTACAGGGGTGGCTTCTGTGAGAAGCTGCTAGAAGCTCCCCCTGTGTCTGACAGAGCCAATGCCAGCCGGCTCTAAGACGGACCCGCCGCTGGCCAAGGCCAAGCCAATCAGCGCCTCTGTGATAACATATTTAAGAAGAAGAAAAACACTTAGAGAGAGAGCGAGCTTTTGCAGCCGGAGAGAGGAGTGAGAAGATGTAAGAAACTCTGTAGACACCAAGGTCAGTGCAGATGGAGGGGGAGGAGGTGCTCCAGGCGCCGGAGCAGAGATACCCCTGCAGCCTGTGGTGAAGACCATGGTGAAGCAGGCTGTCCCCCTGCAGCCCATGGAGGAAGGATGAGGGGGTGTAGCGATTCCACCTGCAGCCCGTGGAGGACCCCACGCCGGAGCAGGTGGAGGCACCTGAAGGAGGCTGCGGCCCGTGGGAAGCCCATGCTGGAGCAAGTTCCTGGCCGGACCGGTGGACCCGTGAAGAGGGGAGCCCACGCCAGGGCAGGTTTGCTGGCAGGACTTGTGACCCCGTGGGGGACCCCACGCTGGAGCAGTTTGCTCCTGAAGGTCTGCACCCCGTGAGAGGGACTCCATGCTGGAGCAGGGGAATGATGAGAGGAGTCCTCCCCCTGAGGATGAAGAAGTGGCAGAAACACTGTGAGATGAACTGACCGTAACCCCCACTCCCCGTCCCCCTGTGCCGCTGAGGGGGGCAGAGGTTGAAGCCGGGAGTGAAGTTGAGCCCGGGAGGATGGGAGGGGTGGGGGGAGGTGTTTTAAGAGTTGATTTTATTTTCTCATTCCTCTACTCTGTTTTGCCTAGTAATAAGTTAGATGAATTCCCTCTCTAAGTTCGGTCTGTTTTGCTCGTGACGATAATTAGTGAGTGATCTCTCCCTGTCCTTATCTCGACCTACAAGCATTTTGTTATGCCTTTTCTCCCCTGTTTGGTGAAGGAGGGGAGTGAGAGAGTGGCTCTGGTGGGCACCTGGCCCCCAGCCAGGCTCAACCCACCACAAAAATAAACGTTGAGTGTTTTTCTTATTTTGCTTCTCTCACCTATTGGAGCCTAAGCTTTTGAATCTGGTTCAAGAGTGAGACTGCTATTCCATCATTTCACACCGAAGACTACCATAGGCATAGGTGTAAAGTGAGAGAAGCTTAATGCTTTTAAGGTTATTCAAAGGTAAATGAATAAAGAATTGTATAAATGAACCTGAATTTATAAAAATTGTATTGTTTATGAAATGGATGGGGCTGTGTGTGCATATATGTATAAAATTGCAGTGTTTCTTAAGCAAGGCAAAAAAGGGGAATGTGAAGTTTGTGCTGTTGCGGGTAGGGAATTGCATATTTAAACTTGCAGCTACCAGGAGTCTTAATATGAACTCCAGAGCTAATTTCTAGGAATGATGTGTAATGTGCTCCAGACTAACTAAAAGGAAGTTAAATATTTTTCTGTGTATGTTGATTTAGCATGATTAAAGTGAGATTTAGTAATTTAGGATGTGCATTTGTGGTTTTCTAGGACTATTATGAAACTTTTTCCTAGCACCTGGAGAGCATGGAGATGGATAAAACCTCTAGCATATCAAATGAGGTAATGAAACACAAGGCCTCTTCTAACAGTACCTGGGGCTTTTTTGCATTCCAACGAAGTGCGTGTTCAACAAGCAACAGATGTAGATTATATCATCAAACAGGATGCTGATTGAGACTGAATGTTCATATAACAGCTTATTGTTTCAGGGGTGTTTTTCCTGGTCTGTTATGCATCTCCTTTTTTAACTGATAGTGGATACCTGGAGTTATGTACCTTTTTGTAACGTAATATTGCAAGTACATTTATGGCAAATTTAAATTTTCTTTATTTTTTTCCTGAAAGTTCACTTTTCTTTCCCCCTCATGATTCCCAAAACCTCCTGATGTTAAAGAGCTTATTGAATGTGTGGGTGCTTTTCATTTGAGGAGCTGTCTTAAGATCCATGGTAAGAAAGTATGCATGACATAATAGAATGTACTTTGAGAGGGTAAAAATTGGTCGTAGATGCTTTAATTGTATAGTAGTTGAAGTCCTGGTTCAGGTGTCTAAATAGAGAGAATTGTTTGAAAACACTAAAGAAAAGGTTTTCATAGCTTTTTATTTCCATGGAAACTGCACCTGATGTTATATCTTTCCTTTCCCTTGCCTTTAATTACATTCTGTTTCTTTCCCCTTTCTTCCTTGTTTTCATTATGATCACGTGTAACTTCTTATGAAATTAACAGTATGTAATAAACATCAGCAAATAAGTATAGCTGCTCTTTTTGCTTAAAAGGTTAGTGACAAGCTAACTCTGATAGTTGTCTAGCTTCAGCAATACAGAATACACCAGCTCGACTTTTTTCTTCTATTTCAACAAAACCTCTCTTTAGAAGCAGAGGAGGTGGTGCTTGACCACCTGTTCAACGAAACCACAAAAAAGGGGCTGGGAGCACAGAAAAGGACACCATTATAGTTAGACCTACAGAATTTGTGAAAAAAAAAAAGTATTCTGGGGAGAGAATTCCCAAGAAAAGTAAACACTTTTACTGTAAAACAAAGACAAAGAACCTTTGAGTGGCTTGGATGTAAAGTTGTAAAAGAGAAATACAGAATAAAAAGGAGAAACCGAGTGTAGCTACAATGATTGTATTATAATAGAGAGGTCCAAGTAGCTGGTGGGTGAGAGCATATGAAAGAGAGTAGTTCAGTCAATGAAGTACTACCTGGGGCTGTGTCTAGAAGTAGGATTGGTAGAAATGCCCTCTGGAGTAGCCAGGGAACTATCGATAAGACTGAGAAATCACCTTGTGATAAGTTGTAGTTATGAACCTTAAAAAAAAAAAATAATCCAAGATGAGATCGATTTCTGAATGAGATCTCAAGTTAACTGTCAACTTAGTGACAGTGCAAACCTTTGGCTAAAACACTTTCTCAGCTGCTAAAAGCAAAAATATCTAAAGGGCTTCCTTAAGGAAAAACAACTAAAAAAGAGAAACCCCTCAAAAACAATTTATGTATCATGGAGGTTAGTAATTGCTATATAAATTGGAGAGAGTTTCTAATCCTGAACTGTTTCTGGATAATGAAGCTGATGGTGTGTATGTTTCATTAGGAATCGAGGCATGTCTGTCTCAGACATTTGAGCCAAGAACACAAACACAAACACCCTGCATTCCCAGGGCGCAGTGACTAATACTTCCAGTGAGATCTCAGCATTCCCTTTATAGATCAGGTGTTAATGTACACTGACATTCCAACTTGCAGCACTGAAAATTAATATCAATATGGTGGGCTAAATAAAGTATAACTCTGGAGCTGCAAATACTTTTGGGATGAAGGACAAGTATTTTAAAGCTTTTCTACTAATGTTGAGTCAAAGTCTTTGATGCTAAAAATAAGATATTAAAAGCCTTCATGAGATTGCGGATTGTTTATTCCTGTATACATATGCTCCAGTGAAACAGATCAGTATACTACAGTAGCTGAATTACAAAAATGAATCCATAAAACTAGTTGGTGGACAGAAAGTTTTACTCCATTTTTCTCATTTATGAGACTTCCTCTGTAGTGTGTCTCTTGAACATCTATGATATTCTACATCTCAAAGTATCTTTCTAAAGAGGAGTCGATGGCAGCATCTCTAGTTTCAATATCATTATCGGCTTCCATCTTTTCATTTGGCAGCTATTCAGAATTTTTAGTTTATTGCAGTAGTATAGAGACTTCCCCTCTTCTTTTCTTTTTTTTTTTTTTTTCTCTTCCACCTGTTTCACCTCAGCTACTTCCCTTGACACCTTCATATGTGTATAAATTACCCTCTCAGGCTAGAATTTTTCACCTGAAGTTGTAGGGGAGCTCTATAGTGAGGTTTTCTGGTTTTCTTCATGGGGAACAGCTCCTTTACCAGTTCCCAAATCAAATTCTTTTTGAAATCAACTTCTGTCCCTCTGCCTGGACTATCACAGCGTATAGCCACTTGTTTGCTCCTGCTTTCAGGTTTCCTCATCTGTTGAAGATACGTACGTGTTCTCCAGATGTTGGCTTACATTTTCATAAGTTCAATGAATGTTCATATGTTTCAATAATTTTCTGTTCAGGTATTTAATTTCTTTAGGTCCCCTAATGATATTTTTAAGTCAAGAGCAGTATTACTGTGACAAGTCAGGAATTAGTATCACTTTACAGTTGCTTGATTTGTTGCTTATTATTTTCTTTCATTTTCTCTTAAGTTATTCACAGAAAAGCTTAGCTACAAGTGGATCAGTAACTCGTTTATTATTCATATATTTTCTTTTAATTCTTTTAACTTAGTGTTCCTAAATAGATTCTTCATAAATCCACACGTGATATTATTTCTAACTCTAATATCTCTTAGATCTCTAATGTTATGTTGCATATCTACTGTAAGATTCTGTAAGTCATATTTCCCACGATCAGACTGCTAGGACACTGGAGTTTATGACTTCAGTAAAATATATGAGAATAAAAAATGCTGGGGCGCATTTGCTGCTTGTATATACAAGTAGTTCAGTTTTAAGTAGTTGGTTTGGATACTTTAGTTGGATTCCAGCCCATGTCTGGATACCTTTCGAATAGATCGCTTTTTGATTGCAGAACCCTTAAACATTTGAGAAAAAATGTGCAGAGAAGTGTTAAGAAATTTCATGTGTAAACTAGTGTTTTGTTTTGGGTTTGGTGTTTTGTTTTGTTTTTTTTGTATTCTATATACTATAAACTCCCCCTGCTTTGCCAGGTTTCATGGTTTCCATAAAAATGAAATATGGCTGAATTTTGGCAGATGTAAATAGTCATGATGCATTGATTTCTTAAGCCAAATTATACTAGGTGAAAACTTGGACACTAGAATGCCAAAAATAATGAAAAATATTTTCATAACTATTTCCTGCTTTAAGTGTATAAAATATAAAGTTAATTATGGCCAATAGGGCTTTACTCTGGCAAATGAATGCAAGGTGTGGCTCCATTTGACACAAGTGTTTGCACAGCCAGGTGCAGTCCTGCATATGGGTCAGGGCAATCCCAAGCACAACTACAGGCTGGGTGGAGAATGGATTGAGAGCAGCCCTGAGGAGAAGGACTTGGAGGTGTTGCTGGATGAGAAGCTCAACATGACCCAGCAATGTGTGCTTGCAGCCCAGACAGCCAATGGTGTCCTGGGCTGCATCAAAAGCTGTATGACCAGCAGGTCAAGGGAGGTGATGCTGCCCCTCTACTCCGCTCTTGTGAGACCCCACCTGAGTACTGCATTGTGGTGGGCTGACCCTGTCTGGAGGCCAGGTGCCCACCAGAGCCACTCTATCACTCCCTCTCCTTCACTAGACAGGGGAGAAAAGGTATAACGAAAGGTTTTGTGGGTCAAGATAAGGACAGGGAGAGATCACTCACTAATTATCGTCACGGGCAACACAGACTGAACTTAGAGAGAAAATTCATCTACTTTATTACCAAGCAAAACAGAGTAGAGGAATGAGGAATAAAATCAAATCTTAAAACGCCTCCCCCCACCCCTCCCATCTTCCTGGGCTCAAATTCACCCCTGGTTTCAACCTTCTCCCCCCTCAGCGGCACAGGGGGACGGGGAATGGGGGTTACGGTCAGTTCTTTCTGCTGCTTCTTCATCCTCAGGGGGAGGACTCCTCTCATCATTCCCCTGCTCCAGCATGGAGTCCCTCACACGGGGTGCAGACCTTCAGGAGCAAACTGCTCCAGCGTGGGGTCCCCCACGGGGTCACAAGTCCTGCCAGCAAACCTGCCCTGGCGTGGGCTCCCCTCTTCACGGGTCCACCGGTCCAGCCAGGAACTTGCTCCAGCGTGGGCTTCCCATGGGCCACAGCCTCCTTCAGGTGTCTCCACCTGCTCCGGCGTGGGGTCCTCCACGGGCTGCAGGTGGAATCTCTACACCCCCTCATCCTTCCTCCATGGGCTGCAGGGGGACAGCCTGCTTCACCATGGCCTTCACCACAGGCTGCAGGGGTATCTCTGCTCCGGCGCCTGGAGCACCTCCTCCCCCTCCATCTGCACTGACCTTGGTGTCTGCAGAGTTTCTTACATCTTCTCACTCCTCTCTCTGGCTGCCAAAGCTCTCTCTAACTTGTTTTTTTCCCCTTCTTAAATATGTTATCACAGAGGCGCTGATTGGCTTGGCCTTGGCCAGCGGCGGGTCCGTCTT
Source organism: Grus americana (assembly GCF_028858705.1). Taxonomy (NCBI): domain Eukaryota; kingdom Metazoa; phylum Chordata; class Aves; order Gruiformes; family Gruidae; genus Grus; species Grus americana. The sequence goes on from NC_072856.1 coordinate 7,488,272, forward strand.
GGAGCCAGCTGGCGTTGGCTCTGTCAGACACAGGGGGAGCTTCTAGCAGCTTCTCACAGAAGCCACCCCTGTAGCCCCCCCGCTACCAAAACCTTGCCACACAAACCCAACACACACTCTCAACAAGGAATTCCAACAAATATATCTTTTTGGCATATACTGTATTTACTGCAACAAACTAGGAGAGAAGCAAAGAATGAATCATCAACCAATTAGTGGCTGCAATGCCCCGAGGGTATAAAGTGGGCCAGAGTTACCTGCCCAGGAAGCTGCATAGGTAGCCTTTTAAAAACAATTGCTTGGTGGTGCAGACACAAGCCTCCATTTATTATGGAAGATCTTGATTTATTTTCTTGTTGAAGTATTAACGTCCTTTCCTTGCACCTTTTTAGAACAATGCGTGTTGAGCAATTTTTATTCTTTTTTTTTTTTCAACAGGCATTAAAAATAAATCTGGTAAACCTGGTTCTGATTTCACTGACAGAAGCATAAATCAGTTTGTGCCAGCTAAAGGTGATAGACCTCATTCTCTCACTTCTGGCACTTTTAGGCAAAGTATGCTTGTTTGTCCCATTTTCCTCTCTTACACTGGTATAAGTTTAAAAGAACTGTACCAAGGGAAATGAGGTTGTTAAAGTTAATAAAGTTTGAGAAGAACAAAAGGTTTCCTTGTACACATGTACATACACTGTAATATTGCCTCTGTTTATAAATAGGTGATAGAAGAAAAGGCTGCAGCAATATATGAACCAGTGTGTTGTGTTCTGACTGGTCAAAACCACTATCTGTACTGGTAAATTATCTTAATTTTAAAGCAAGATCAAAAAAAATCCCACTGTCTCTTATTAAGTATAGCATTAATTTTATTCAAAAGAATTTGATAATTTTGTAGACATTTTACCATGTACCTAATTCTAACAAATCAAGTTCTAGCAACATTGCTTGTGGATTTGTCTACTTACACATTTGTTTCTTACAGAGTGTTCTAATAAAGAGGCAGTCTGGAGCAAAAATGTAAAATAGTTTGACAAATACCCTACTCAGCTGAACTTTACACATTTCTTTCCTCATAACTTCTTGTTTCAAGGTGCTGACTTGAATTTTTGCCTTTGAAGCCAAGCTATTTGTGAGTACCTGGGAATTTCTAAAACAAGTTTTTATGTCTATATTTTTTTATATATTTACATCTTGCAAAGTTGCATTAGATCCTCATGTTGCACAACAAAAGACCTCTCTTGTTTCTGGTTTCCTAACCTGAATGTCCTGTAACGATCTTAATGTTCACTGTCCTGTCCTATGGAGAAGAGAAAATATTAACTAAAGTGCTCATGTGTAAAGCCTGGATGCTCTTACTTTTATTCTTGAAGGAATTCACATAATAGCAATTCCATGTACTTGTCAAAGTTCACAAGCATGTCTAAAGCCATAGTTGTGTTGCTAGCTGTCATTCTTATAGCCTGTGCAGTAGAATTACTGTTCGGGTTACATCAGGACTTGCATTACATTGTTTTCCCATGGCCATTATTTCATTCCCCCAACAAAGATCAGCTGTATGTTCTGTGGGATGCTGCTAGGGGGAAGGAGCAGCAGAGCTCAGCAATGTAAGGTGGTGGGGTTTTTTATTTACACCTCTGTGTCTATTTTTTTAGTAGCAGTCATTCACAAAGAGGAACTTTCTTTATGTGTTTATGGGGGAAAACAAGGTGTTCAGTTTGACAAGACAATGATTTGGTGATGAATGTAATTGAATCAGGTGTTTTGGGGATATCTGTTTGAAAAATGCGGTTATCTGAATGAAATGCAGAAAAGATTCGGAGCCTGGGGATAGGGTGTTTAAAAAAATTAAAATAAAAAAAAGAGGATGAAGAAGATTTAGCCACAATAATATTTTAGAGTAGCAACGGCTGGACTGCAATGTCAAAAGGATGCTTCTTTCCTGTCATGCACGTCTTGAAATTTTAATTGAGTTCAAAGTTTCTAATTTTTTCTGGGCTGAAACTTGATCTACAAAGTCAGAAAATCTGCTGTGAGTTGAAGTTAGAGAACAAATTATGATAAACAATTTAGGAATTTCTCAGTAAACTTGGAAGTACTAATATAATCCTCAATTTTTGTTTTGCTTTTCTCTTTATTTTAGAACATTTACCTAAGCTTTGAAACTCCTTTTTATTTGTAATAGTCAAAAAAGGTTCATTACCTTTTTATATCACTTGTGAGAAAATGCTTTCCATTTTCATCATAACCCAGGGAAAATGTTACCGTTCTTGACAGCTAACAAGAATGGAAGAGATAGTAAGACTGAAGTTTTTGCTTTGTTGACATAAGCAGGCAGGTGACCAAGGAGATCTCTCTTTATACCAAAATAAGTGATCTCATGTGAGGTAAAGAGATGATGTGAGGCTGATACCAAGTGTGCTAGCCTCGTGCTCAGAGTGTGAGCCTTGACAAGTCTGGTGAATACATTAAAAGTGTACATATTCAGATTTATACAAAGGATTATTGTTTTGGGTCTTACCTATGCAAACAGAATTCAGAATTATGCAGTGCACAGCCTACTCAAACTAGAGACCTGGTTCTCCTCTGTCAACATGTATCAGTTCCCCAGGATTTAATATAATTGTGAATACTAGTGTCTCCAGCAAGAAAGGGTCTTATCTGTTGGAATTACTTATGCTTTACAATAACAGAACCGATACTGACAGATCAATCTGTTTAAACAAAGTAAAACAGAGCAGAATCAAAGCCTATTCCTCTTTTCCCAAACTATTTACTTGCGTATAAATAACTTAAGTAGCTTATTCATGATTTCTAGATTTGTTATTCTTGGCAATGGTCTGTACTTGGTACCGGGTAATACATCTGCTTTAAATTGCATTGCTTTTTTTCTTATAATAGCTCTTGCTGCCAAAACACTTCCCCCTGCCTTGCAAACGATGATTTGATGCTCCTTAATGTAGATAAGTTAGTGTTATGACCCTTTATCCAGCTTCCATTCATTTTCAGGAATATTATCATTATTTTTGTCTGCTTTCATAATAATATGGGTGTACACCTTTAAAACCTGCTTGCAACTGTATATTTATGTCAGTCTAAATCAGTGTCCCAAGGAATTGTAAATATGATGTGCTCCATTTTCTGTCCACTAGCCTGTCTCATGGGAGAGGAGGCTGACTGCCTGGGAGACACCTTGGTATACTGAACGAAAATCATGCCCCACAGCTTTGCAGCGTGAAAATCTTGGGGATGAACACGCGGTTGGGCTGTCCGAAAGACTTTGTTATCCTAACTGCTTAGCTTGAATTCCTAATTTCTTGGCATTCCCTGCATTTACCCAAACCACTAGGTGTCTCAAAAATCATCTGTGAATATTAACGTAGCTGAAATTGAATGTAAGTAAATTTAAAATATATAGCACGTGAAAATTTTGCAAAGTAATAGTATGTACAGTAACGGATATCAGAAACTTACACTTGAATGAAAAATAACGTTTGGTATATTCTAGATGCCACTTGTCCTATTTACAAGATTCAGACAATGTCTGTACTCAGATATTTTACCTAAACTATATTGTCTGTTCCCAGAGAGCATCTCTGCCTTAACTATTAATTCCTGCAAACATAGAGTTCAGAGAGCATCCCAGAAAGACAAATGCCAACGGTCAACTGCAAAAAGGCAGCTTTTCTTTCCCCAAAAACTATAAACTTGCTTGTACGCTAGAGGAAATAAACCCTCTGCCACCGCCTATGTATGTGTAGCAGTGCCATCTAGTGAGTCTTGTCCTGACACTGAACAAAAATTCAGCAGATTTAGTTGTATTGCTATTCAACCCATTCACTATTCATCTCTTTCCTATTCAACTATTTGGAAACATCACTAGTCTGTGTTTTTTGTATTCTCCAGGTACTATCTTTCTCATAAATATTTGTCTATGAGTATTATGTGTGCTTTTTAAGACGCTAATATGAGGTGGGGTTTTTTGTACTTTTTTAAAAGCTGGTTTTGCCTCTCAGTCTTTGAAACAGAGTATGTTAGTTTTGCCTTACACTGACCATATTTGCTCTTTTATTTATTTTTGAAGTGTGGAGAGGTGTAGTTTTGTCAAAAGATGCTGTTTCTACAAAAGCTAAGCAAATGCAGGTTTTAAGCAAGCATCTTTTTTTGAAGTATGTTTCTTCCCTCATTCAAACTGAGAAAAAAGCAAATTACTTGAGTAAGATGACTGACAGGTAAAAATGTCACGAATCCACACAGCACATAAGAAAACTGTGAAGAAGAAAGTGTGATCAATGCATACAAATGTACAATGACCAGCAGGTTTATTATAGAGCAGAATAGCTGTCATAAATAAGCTGTTCCACATACATGCTGCATTCTCCTCAAAGGTGTGGCTATTACTAGTTAAATAGGTAGAACAAGCACTACAGAATGTTGTATTTCAAGTTACTCAAAAGAAAAAAAAAAAACCAAAACAAAACAGAAAAATATGTTTAACTATGATCAAACAATGGTAGTTTTGATGCTTTCAGTTTACCTTAGCATATATTAAATACTTTCAGAAATCAAAGAGTTTTAGTTAAGATCAGTATTGACCCTAAGTATTGATGATAAGTAAACTCACTAGATAAACAAAATATAATGGAAAATCCTAGAGTATTTTGGCATGCTGTTTTTCGTTGTGTTCTCTTGTAGTCTGTTAGCTCTCGGTGCTGACATCATATGAACGAACTCATGCAGGTGGAAAGCTAAGTTTATCTATTGCATGTATTTTCTCAAAAGTCTCTATATCTCGGGAGTATTTTTTTCAATGTGTATTTGTAACACAGAAAATATTTCATTACTTAATGAATCAGTTACTTTTATACTAGACTTCTAAAAAAGTGTTCGGTGCCCATGTTCCTAACAGTTTGTGAGAATTACAGCTATAGAAAATATCAAATATTTTATGATTCTGCATGGCAAATGCTAAAATAAAAAGGCACTTGCATTTTTTTATGGAAGTGGCTAAAATAAAGGAATGGATAATTGGGAATTAGTGGAAAATGAGAGTTATTCTTCAGATTTCCACTTAAATATAAGCAAGCTTGGAACAGTAATCAAAAGATATTACCATTTAATGACTGCCAATGAGTGACATAATTTGAGAGGCTTAGTTACGAATTGGCTGAATTAACATCCTATTCAGATAGCTATACTGCAATTGAACTCATTGTAGCTTTCTATATTATTTGAATCTACTAATAACTGATGATGTTCAACAGTTTATGTGGAAAATTTCACAACAAAGAAACTTTTGTCTAACAATTAAACCCACTCATAGTGGTTTTTAAGAGCTATCTAAGAACTGGAGGTGCCTCACTGCCAGGTTACGGAAGCAAGACTGTGGACCCCTGAAGTTTTCAAAAGTTTTGTGTCTGTCTTGCCTCTTCAGTGGTGAAATTTCATTGTTTCCATAGCATCCTATATTTATAATAAAATGTACCTTCTGGTGATTAGACATTAAGACCATAGTCCCATCCAAGACAGACAACTAGTAGGGGAATTTAGTCTTCAGAATTATTGTCATGTTTTTGTTTGGATTTATTTTTCTTTTTTCTTTCATTTTTTCTTAATTTTTGTTTCACTATTGGCAAAACTTGGGCTGGAAACCTTCAGTGTCAATTATGTCAGGATTACCCTACCGTCAACAGAAGTCAGAAAGTACATGTCAGCCCGTAAGAGCTGTGCTTTGGAAAATAGTGATACCACCAGCACTTTATTTACATTCTTTGCCTGCACTGGGCAGCCTAAGGTTTGTTGATGACTGGTGTGAATTTTAAAACAGCCTTCAGGTTGCCCTAGCAATTTGAAGTTCAGTGCAAATGTAAACATAACAAGGGGAATAAAAGTATGTTCCTCTGAGAGTTGTGTGGTCTAATCCTTAATCACATCCAAAAACCTGGGAATTAAGTCCCGTATGGCTGTAGGAATATTTATCCCTTGATTCAAGGTGTTGGTGGATTATTTGATGAAAACACATTAAACTATGCCACAGATAAATCTGAAAGATACCCTAGGTAAACCTGTTTAGCTTCTTTAATAGACTGGATTTGTATAATGTAAAAGTTCATGCAAATTTTGTAAGACAGAAGCAAAAAATGAAGATAATTATATGTATTTTCTGATCTTGGGTGTTGCATATGTCCTATATTGCTGAACTAAAATTAATTTAATTACTATACTCAGTTACTTTTTTTCTGCACTCTGCTTCTGTGTCTGAGTGATGAAAGATAATGTAATAATTACTCTCATTTTCTTTCAGAAATTATTAAGTGCTGAGATTTAAAAAGCAAAGGTTTTCGCATTCCAACTGATAGACATATATCAGTTCTATAAATAGATAGACATATATCCATTCTATAAATAGAACAGTTTACTGTTTACTTTCCAGTCCTGCATTCAATTTTACAAAGGCAAAAGTATTGCAGGTTTTGTGAAGTCATTCGTAGAGTTCTTGCAGCATGTCATTATGAGCAAAAGTTACCTTTGTAACTTCAGTGTTTGAATTTAAAATTGTACAGGGAAAGACTATGACTAGAATTCTTTACACATCTAAAAATAATTTTCTGATCATGAAAGGTCATACTTTTTGTCCTTGCTAGCCTTTCAAAAATTAATTTTCCCTGTGTGATGTTGCTTTAAAAGACTTGCTCTGCTTGTGTGCGAGAGAGAAAGAATCAGGATGTTAGCATTTTCATAACACTAAGTACTTGAAGTTATTTTTACAAAGCTTTATTTAAATGGTTAAAGGTTTTTCTGTTTGCTCCAAATGCTTGTGGAAAAGCATCTTTAAATATTAACAAGAGAAACACACAACTCAATGATAAGGGGAAAATTTATGAGCATGAATGATCAAAATTGCTTTTAGTTAGAAAAATGTCTGTATTGGGTAGCTAAGATTAGTTGAGAACCAGAGCTTTCCTCAAAATAGATCCAAGTTTAACAGTCAACATGACATTTATAGTAGACTATAGGTGATGGGAATAGAGAAGCACATATAAGAAGTGTGTGTATACATATAATTCAATATATTTTTAATATATTCAAGTAGCTAACAAACACATAGGCTGTTAGATATAATTGACAGGCTGACCTTTCTCCTTTCTTGACCTTGGTTTACATCTTATTGAACTTAATTCAAGTTAGTATGATGTCAAGACTATTCCAGTTGTAGATGAGACAAATTAAGAAACTATTGTACAAAAGGGCAAGGATTGTTGGTGAACTGTGTATGGGAGTTCGCAGTGAAGTGTTATAGGTTAGCACAAAAGTGCAACCATGCCAAAAGCAATGTTGTAACGGGTTGCATCATTTGATTGTTGTATATCTTTCATCTGCTGTGTTTACCAAATGCCTGTATTGCCTCCCTGAATTACCAGGCTGAATCCTCTGTCATCCGAAATTTTCTAGGCCATGAAGCTTTTACAGTTCTGTGAAGGAGCTAATCTGACTCCCTGCATTGCTCCAGGACCCCCTGAGGCATCAAGAATCCACAGATTTCATGGGAGAAAGTTCTCTCCCATGACCATTTTATCAAGGCAGCTGAGCTTCTGTTCATTCTACTGGTAAAACCATAAGGCAATACCTATTGAAACAGGATGCTAACCAAGTAAGGGTCTTGAAGACCATCTTAATTTTTTTGCACATTAAAATTACTATTGATCCTGAGTCACAGTGATGTGATTCATCCTGAGAGTTAGATGTGTCCTCAAGATTTTGCTGCATCAGAGGCTCATACTGAAATTATCATTAGGGTTCGTTGGTTTTCTGAGGGGGGTGATGGTAGCGGTGGTGTTTTTGCTTTTTTCCTTTGTTAACAAAGGGGAAGGGGAGAAGTGAGAGACCAAATTTACAAGAGAATATATTTTTTTCTTCTACTATTTAAATACTTAAGTTGACACTTCAACTAATAAACTAGATGTTCTCTGGTGCGATACCATGGTTGCTAACGCTTACTTCCCTTTTTTTTTTAAGGAAATATTTATTTACAGTATCTGAAAACTATGCATATAGTTGAGATCTCTAAGCATATTATCCACACTCCAAAGACTTGGGTGATTTCTGCTGGGTATAGTTATGAATAGTTCTCTGAAAAATCAGTCCAATATTCATCACTGGTCAAAAAACAAATAGAATGTGAGACATTACTAGCAGAGGAATTTAAAGCAAATCAGGAACTAATTTGTGCTGGTAGATAAATCTATTTGTAAAGTGGTGTAATTTTGAAAATTTAAATTTTGAGTACTTCAAGCAATTTTGCTTGATTAAATTCAAAAATGTATCTAGTAGAACTAGAAAGACCTTGATTGATCAAAAGCATGAAATATCTTTCATATGGATTATAATGTGAATTATAATAAATTACAACTTCGCGGCTTGGAAAAGACAAAGAGGAGGAGATAGACAGATATGCAAATATACAAATTGATGTACCAAATAAAATTATTAGCTTGTAAATAAATTTATAGCTAATGGAAGAAATAACTTTTTGTACAATTTCTACTTGTAGACCCCATTACCACAGGATGTTGTGGAGACCAAAAATATAAAGGGATCAGGAAAATATACGGAGTATGTTTCCTGATTACCTACCAAACCTGATGGTCCATATATGATTTCCAGGTTCTGTAAGTCTCTCAGATTCTTAAAGCATAACACAGAGGCAATTACTGTACATGCACTGTGATCTTCAATTCCTTCAGGAAAGTACGTTGGACTAGGCAGGCCTGGGTTAAATACTGGTAAATTTGTTCGTACATTCTGACAAGATGATGATATAATATTCCAAATATTTTGGATTTATAGTATCTGGCAAATGTTAATATACTTCAGAGACACCTGGTTTGAGAAGGCTGGAAATGCAGAAAAAAGATATTGTGAGAAATTAAAAAAAAAAAAAAAAAAGTTGCTTTGTATTTCTGAATGTTTGCAATTAGGTAAAATGCTACATCAGCACAAAGTGAACAAACGTCAGCTTCTCTATTTCCATTCACCCTATTCAGGTTTATTTTATTAGAGACATCTATGATTTGTTGATACCATTTGAACATTTCATTTTTGAAGGGAAACATAGTTTTAGAGCAAGAAGCCTCTAGAGCCTGCAAGCAGGAGGCGGAAGTGAGTGGGTTGATATTGAGAAAAGCACTGTTGATTGACATGATATATTGGTTTAGAGTATATTAACTTATCTCACACTTTAAAGAGTCAAAATTATCTCAGGAACGTGTTTAGAATCCTAACACCTCAACAGATGGAAAGCTCCCTTCCTTTATCCTCCCCCAAAATCACCTGGCAAAGAGTGAGCCAAGGCTAAAAAGGTGTTTTAGAGAATTTTAGTTTGTTCTGCAAATTATTTTTTTACACTACCAGAATAGTTTGCAGCTTTCCACAAACCAGAATGCATCTTCAGAGCTTTTCTTGTTTCCTCATCAAAAAAAATGCAGGAGTAGGGTTTATTTTAATTACAGTGCGTACAGTATGTCATGGTCTAATGCGTCAAGCATTGCTATTTTGTGTCTGTGCTTAATTCCAACTTTAGATGGACATACAACGTAACTATAAACACCTGCCTAGCTTCATTAAGGATAGTAAAAATATCCCATTGTGGGAGGATCATAAGCTGTGTTTTAGGCAGTTTGTGTGTGATCTCTGACAAGAACATACCGTGCTACATCTTTCTCACTGTCTGTATTCTCAGTCAGATGAGAAATATGAAATTCTGTCTCCGTCCTTGGCCACAATGTGCGCACACACACACGCATATGCAGAGTATTCCAGCAGTACATATAGAAATTTTAAATAATTTGCAACAGTTAGACTTTTTATGGAAATATCAAACTAAATTTAAAATACTACAACATTAGCTTAACGCCGTAATATATACAGATATCTTAGAAGTCATTTATAGTCGTTGTATTGCTGCCATATATTTAAGGAAGATTAATTATTAAAAAAAAAAAAAAAGAAAAAAGCTAGGGCAGTTCTGCTTTCATTTTTTTTTTTTTTAAAAAAAGAGAGAGAGAGAAAAAAAGATGAGGTTAGTGCTTAAAAAAAGGGTAGAAGTTTCCGCATAGGGATCCAAACATGAGTAACTTGCAAACAGTCCTATCATCTGTCAAACCAACTAGCACGTCAAATTCATAAATAGCAGTGTGTAAAAAGGAAACTAGGAAAACCAAATTCCACTTTAAGCATCAGAGAAATAGGAGTTTTTAATTAAAAAGCTGAGCACTGCTAGTGTTATTATTAAAGCTCTCTACAAAGTTTGGGGGTTTTTTTTGTTTTGTATTATTTTTCAGAACACTTCCCTTCTATTGCAACCACTTACAGAAAGAAAAACTGAGGCAAAAATAGATCAAGGATTCCTGACTCCTTTTGGTTTCAAGAGAACATGAACATGCTTCATATACTGTAATGCAGGGACTCATGTAGTCATGTAGTATGACTTTCTTCTGGCCCACACTATTCTCTCAAAGCTGAAAGTAATGTGCACTACTTGATTTTATTATCATTAGAGTTAGTTCAACAGAAAACAACTGTCTACAGCATAATAATCCCAATACTCCTGGCTCTTTAATTACCAAACTGTTGAACTGTTGAAGAGTTAAATTTTAAAATAAATAAGAAAATTGACCAAACACAGAATCCATAATTTGGATTTTTGTGTGGTTTTCAGTCACATGCAGTACTGATGGGCATAAATCCAGCTTGTCGTGAAGCTCCTGTTTAAAGCTGCTCATCAGCTTTAGTGTGATCCTGGTCACGTAGGCCTTTGTTTCTAGTCCACATCTCCTCCTACTCAGGACACTGTTCCTGCTGCTAGAAAAGTCATAGCCCCTACTGATTTCTATGGAACAACACTGAATAATTGAAATAGAATGACGTGGATGCTTGTAAGAGGTGTATTGGCGTAGCAGATGTGATAATTGGGATACACAGACTCTCAGCATCTCTGTCTTCCACTTGCTCCTTTCTCGATGGGTATTAGTACCTTTCTGAAGTCTCATCCATAAAGCAATTACTTCCCCACAAAACAGGAAGTACAGTGGTAGATATTTTCATTTCCCAGATTACATGGCAGTTGTAGTCTAAATGCTAAATCGTTTCAAAATTTGGTCAGCCTTACATTTACTGTGAATAGTATGGAAAGTAATTTCAGAGACAGTAATTTCTTTTTTTTAATCTGCAGTATCACTGTGCTAGGATGCAGCTCTTGGAATTTTGCAGTTGGTTATATTAACTCCAGCATTACATAATAATTTTTTTTGGCAAGAGATTTCTTGTCACAAGACTGATTAAAAGATACCTTTGGGTAGTTTTTGTTGTTATTTTGCTTTTAAGTCTTTCTCTGTGTGTTTGTATAAGTTTTATATGGAAGTTTATATAGAGAGAAATTCATATATATGAAACCAAATTAAAACCCCTTCACCTGAAAAATAGCAGATGGACCCTAAGAAAGTAGGTGACCCATGAGATGTCTTATTCCAGCAATGTACAGGTTGGGTCACCTCTTCTGCTGCCATAACTTGTACAATGTTTGCTATCCAGAAAGCTGACATCTGTCCTTCTGACCTATACATTATTGATACATTCAAACTCTGTAGTGGAGGTGGATTTCTTGCACGTATTTCAGCTGTTCTGGAGCGTGTGAAGTGTTCCAATGTGTTTCCATAAAAACAACTTCTAAGCTATCCACTTTTCTCCAGAAAAATCATTTGAGTGCTAGTAGCTATCATCTCCAATTGCAGTAACACCTGCAACTAAATGGAAGGTGCTGTTAAATCTTTGCTGCGTTTGTTTACAAATGAACCAGCACGGAGTGGTACACCGACAAAAAATGAAATATTTAACAAAGGAACATGCACCTTTACTTTAACTGAAAAAAAAAAAAAAGGAAGGATTAATTGAAATCTGTGACTTCATTATCCTGCTAGTTACATTTTTGTTTTCATAAATAAAATTCCATGAGAATAGACAAAGGAGTTATTCTAATGTATCTCTAGGGAATGAGCACACAGAAAATTCATTGGTAACTGAATCTGCTAGTAATGACTGCTCTAGTATGTCTATGATGAGGTTACTTTTGTATCTATAGAGATATGGTACTCAGATATTAGTTTCATAGATTGGATATGAGACTTGATTGTTTTTAAATAATGGTAATTCCTCAGGAGTGTAAAACATGGTAGGCCCTCTAAGCTTTAAAAAATATAAAAGAAAATCAAGTGTGAGTGAAAGACTTTTCAAATGATCCAGTGACCCATTTGACATAGACAGTAGTAATACTAGAGGATTTGTCTTAACTGTTTTTTCAGTGAATGATAGATAGGTACGGTTCAATAGGGAATTCACACCAAGAAAAATCCTTGTACTTTCAGAAAGTCTTCAGGTTCTTTTTCAGACCTTTTCAGGTCTATCTGTAAATAACCAAAGGCTTTATTTTTATTTTGTGTTTTTTGTCATTGTGTCAAAAGATGCCCAGAGGCTGATATATAGTAGTAATTTTCACTATATGCTTAATATTAAATTATTGTGATAGATCTATGTTGTGGTGGGTTTTTGTTTTTTAATACAAGACAGCTTTTACGGAGAAGGAATGATTTTCTTACTCTGCTTTACCTTTTTTTCTATTACTGCTTTGTTCTCTAGGTCCTAAAGACAGCTGATGCAGTCTTCTAGGGCCTAAGCCCCCTCAGTTCTTGTTGAAGCTAACAAAAGGTGAGAGCACTCACATTTTTATAGGGCCTGGCTTTTGCTCGTTTTAACGTTCTTTGCTCAGCCCCCATTCACTTTATAACATGAGTCATACTCTTAAGAGTATTCTTATAACACCTTTGATTCCCACCCCAACCCCCCTTTCTGGGTTGTCAGGTAAAAACTAGAAGATAAATTAACTTTGTCTTCAGCATCCAGTCAGTAAATCCAGTCAGTCAAAGTAATATAAAGGCAGCTCTAGGGAGATATTCTGTTTTCTAGGTATCTAATCCTAATTTTTCCTTGAGGGCTAAAAACACTGAAGTCCTAGCAAAATGTGTTTCCTTTCTTGCCTTTGTACACTGTTAAAAGCCTTCTGGGGGCAGGAGGAATCATCAAGACCTGAGAAATGGAGGTGGTTGACACGTTTGATGTAGTTTGTGATTAGCGGCTTAGTGGACATGGGGAGTTACAGCAGCAAGGAACATGGTTTCAGACCACATAGCAACTAGTTCTCAAAAGCTAGATTTTTATTTTTTGGGGTTTTTTAAGATAGATATCTCTAAAAGGCAGAAGAAAGATGAGGTGATAATAAGATGTTAAACATGCTTCAAACTCCTTTCTGCCTCCTATTTAAGTTTTGCTTTGCTTTTACTTCAAACTATAGTTTCAGAGTAAGAACAGCATATGCAAAATATTTATTTTTTATTTCATCTGAATATATACAACTCTGGAATGTTATTCACTGTGTTCTTCATTCTTGCTGCCTTTTGGGGAAGAAAAAAAAAAAGGTTTTGTTATCCTAATCTCTTTTTTCTTTCTATCTAATCCTATGCAACCCCCATATAAAATTAGCCATCTGGTTTTTTTATCTCTTCATTTCATTCCTCATAAGTCTAATTAAACTTGCCAAATGAACCTACAGTATTATAGAGGTTTTTCATGGAGTGACACTTTGAGACAAATTAAACTAGGCATGGGTCTACTTCCTTTTGTGTATGGACAAAACAAGTGCTTTGAGCCAAATACTGCCTCTGAAGCATGCTGTGATCTCCAAGCTGGTTGGGAGAGATGTTAGAGGGTGGAGGCTCTCCCTTCACTCTGGTGAGTGTTCTTGCTCTCAGAGCACTTAAGGAAAAAAAACCAGATCATGGTTCTTGGTCTCTTACTGCTGAGTGAGGTATTCCTTAACTCTAAACAGCATGTTATGCTTTACGCTGTCTGTTGATAGTCTCCTCTTGTAAAATTCTGTTTTGTGGGGTGGGTTGGTTTTTTTGTTTTCTTTGTTTTGGGGTGTGTTTTTGTTCGGGGGGGGGGGGAGTGTTTGGTTTGGTTTTGTCTAGAACAGGATTAGCATCATAGGTTATCTTGAAATTCACATATAGGTTTGGAATTAGTTTGCCTTATTTCTTATATTAGAAATCTGAAATAGAAAGGTATCACTTTCCTTTATTTCCCTTTTTTCCCTTCCATCCCTTTTTTTCCTTTTTTGCACCTCTCCCCCCTTTTATTTTTCTTTACAGCAGGGTAAGAAATTATTGTTATCTTACTTTATAGTTACTTAAAGTGTTGCAGGACCAAATTTCTCTTGGTGCACCAACTGTAATTAAATCGAAGCTCTTTCTGTGTTTTTTTGATGCCTCATCTACAGAGGAAGTGATGGTACCGTAAAGGCACAAGCTAGAATTACACTCTTATTAATGGAAGGCAAAACTAATGTTAGGCACAGAATCCAGAAAACAGGCACCAAGCTTGTAGGCAGGTAACCATGGCCTATGGCATCAATACATTGTGTTGTACGAATGCATAGTCCAGAGACCAAGTAGTGCCTGCAAAGAAAGCTGGTGGAAGTAGGAATGCTAATAGACTCTTTTTATATTTTTATATCAGGTCTGACTGAAATACAAGTTTTCTTCTTTATAAGTTATGCTTCATAATGCTTTAGCCTAGTTTAGGACAAAATAAAGCTATCAAATACAGAAGAATAAAAAGAGGTAATCATAGAAGAGAACCTAAAGCAGCAGTTAACTTTTCAACTCTAAAGCAGAATTTACAAGAGGGTAGAGAGTTAGACTTGTTTAGTTACCTTTAAGGTAACGAAATTAGGGGAAAAGCTGTTTTCCATATTTGTATTAATAGAGATTTGTATTAGTGATTAGATGATGAAAGATAGGCTCCTCCCAAAGGTAGCATGCAACTGCTGTTAACCTCATGTTCGTGTGAGGTTCATGCTCACTGATGCAAGAAAATTTTTGTTTCTTTCTGATTTAATATCTAGACCTTGAATAAGATTTATTCCTTGTAAGCTGGCTAGCTGTAAATCCTGAGATGTTAAGCAGAACTAATAAAACATCAGTATTAAGATTCCTTTCTTAAGGCTATTAATGTTATACAGCAAGTACGTTGTTTTTGTATTGAATTATTTTACCTCTTGTATTACATGGTTCAGTATTTTAACACCAGTCCTTTGAGACAATTGATTTCTCTAAAGCAAATTCCTTTAATTTTTGTTTTCCAGTTCATATACAGAAGCCAGCAATATAGAAATCCACTGTAAGAATGTCATATAGCTTCTATTTTCTCCTTTTAGATTATGGTAAATTTTGGTCATCAAATGATAGACGCTTTTTTATTGTTTTCTTAGAGTGTTCTCTCTCTCATTTTTAGAGTCTGAAAACAAGCACTTACAGTATGAGGGCAACCTTGAGCAAAGAGGTAAGAACAAGTTTATTTATATTTAATAACACTTTTTATTACTAATATTGTTCTACCTTTTAAAAATCCATTGCAAATACTTCATGTATATGAACTAATCTTTCCAAAATGAAACACTATAATTGTAAATCTATTTCTTCAGTGCCAAGAGGGAACCTAAAGTAGAGGAGAAAAATTTCAGTAGAGTTTATTCAGAGGCTGAAGAAAACCAGTATCAAACTATGATTGCACCTAAAATGAAAGGATAATTCTGTTGTCCTGACCAGTCTCAGGTAGTATGCTGTCTTTGGCAAAGGAAAACAATGAATATACTTTTCACTTAGGCTAATGTAACTGAGAATTTTTTCCATTAATTGTCCCTTAGTTTGAGAAATAACTTACATTAGTTATAAGAGTTATAAATGTTTTGCCCATCATTTGGTGTTGAAAGTGATTTATCTTGGATTTTGGTAGAGTAAAACGCATTTAACCCCTGAAGGTTAAACTGAATCTTTCAAGAGAAATTGCATTAAGACAAAATAGGAAGAGAACTGAAGATTGTGTCTCAATTGTGTCCTGTGACTTTGGAACTTGTCCCGGTTTTGGTCAGGGATAGAGTTAATTTTCTTCCTAGGACCTGGTATAGTGCTGTGTTTTTGATTTAAGATGAGAATAATGTTGATAAAACACTGATGATATTTGTTGTTGCCAACCAGTAAAGGACTTTTCAGCTTCTCAGACTGGCCTGCCAATGAGAAGATGGAGGGTGCCCAAGGGGAGGCTGGGAGGGGACAGCTGACCCAAACTGGCCAATGGAATATTCCATACCATATGATGTCATGCTCAGTATATAACTGGGGGAGTTGGCGGGGAGGTGGGATGGCTTCAGAAATAGCTGAGCATTGCCTCTGGGTGGTAAGCAGTTGTGCTGTACATCACTTGTTTTGTATATTCTTTTATTACTACTATTATTATCATCATCATCTTCTTTTTCTGTCCTATTAAACTGTCTTTATCTCAACCTAGGAGTTTTACTTTTTTTCCTTTTCAATTCTCTCCCCCATCCCACTGGGGACAGGGGCAGTGAGCAAATGGCTGTGTGGTTGTTGTATCTGCCAGCTGGGTTAAACCACAACAGAACTGAAGTCCTACCTTTTTCCTTGTGAGTTGCCTCCTGCACTGCAATGAAAACAGAACAAGGAGCATAACTTTGGCTGATCCTTGACTGGCTTAGCTAGCTTGGATGTAGGGGCCTAGGGGCTATCTGAACTCATAGAATCACAGAATGGTTTGGGTTGGAAGGGACTTTAAAGATCATCTAGTTCCAACCCCCCTGCTGAGGTCAGGGACACCTGCCACTAGACCACATTGCCCAAAGCCTCATCCAACCTCGTCTTAAACACTTCCAGGGACGGGGCATCCACAACATCTCTGGGCAACCTGTTCCAGTGCCTCACCACTCTAACAGTAAAGAATTTCTTTCTAACATCTCATCTAAATCGACCCTCCTTCAGCTTAAAGCCATTACCCCTTGTCCTGTCACTACACTCCCTGATAAACAGTCCCTCACCATCGTTCCTGGAGGCCCCCTTCAGGTACTGGTAAGCCGCAATTAGATCTCCCCGGAGCTGCCTTTTCTCCAGGCTGAAAAACCCCAACTCTCTCAGCCTGTCCTCATAGGAGAGGTGCTCCATCCCTCCGATCAGCTTTGTGGCCCTCCTCTGGACTCGCTCCAACAGCTCCATCTCTCTCCTGTACTGGGGCCCCCAGAGCTGGACGCAGTACTCCAGGTGGGGTCTCACAAGAGTGGAGTAGAGGGGCAGGATCACCTTCCTCGACCTGCTGGTCACACCTCTTTTGATGCAGCCCAGGACACGGTTGGCTTTCTGGGCTGCAAGCGCACACTGCCGGCTCATGTCGAGCTTCTCATCAATCAATACCCCCAAGCTGTTCTCCTCAGGGCTGCTTTCAATCCATTCCTTGCCCAGCCTATAGCCGTGCTTGGGATTGTGCTGACCCACATGCAGGACCTTGCACTTGGCCTTGTTGAACTTCCTGCAGTTTGCACAGGCCCACCTCTCCAGCCTGTCGAGGTCCCTCTGGATGGCATCCCTTCCCTCCAGCGTGTCGACCACGCCACACAGCTTGGTGTCATCGGCAAACTTGCTGAGGGCGCACTCGATCCCAGTGTCCATGACGCCGACAAAGATGTTGAGCAGTGCCGGTCCCAGTACCAACCCCTGAGGAACACCACTCGTCACTGAGCTCCACTTGGACATTGAGCTGTTGACCACAACTCTTTGAGTGCCACCATCCAGCCAATTCCTTATCCACCGAGTGGTCCATCCATCCAATCCATGTCTCTCCAATTTAGAGACAAGGATGTCATGCGGGACAGTGTCAAACGCCTTGCACAAGTCCACGTAGATGATGTCAGTTGCCCTTCCCTCATCCACCGACGCTGTAACCCCATCATAGAAGGCCACCAAATTTGTCAGGCACGATTTGTCCTTAGTGAAGCCGTGTTGGCTGTCACCAATCACCCCCTTATCTTCCATGTGCCTGAGTATAGTCTCCAGGAGGGTCTGCTCCATAATCTTGCCAGGCATGGAGGTGAGACTGACCAGCCTGTAGTTCCCTGGGTCTTCCTTTTTTCCCTTCTTAAGAATGGGGGTTATGTTTCCCCTTTTCCCGTTGATGGAAACTTCACCGGATTGCCAGGACTTCTCAAATATGATGGAGAGTGGCCTGGCCACTTCATCTGCCAGTTCCCCCAAGACCCACGGATGCAACTCATCAGGTCCCATGGACTTGTGCACCTTCAGGTTCCTTAGATATTCTTGAACTCCTGGCAGCAGGGAACACACTGCTGCCCTGTGGTGTGTGCACCTGTAATTCCTCCCCAAGGAGTACAATGGACACCCCAGGTCTCACTTTTAATGGCATTGGGAACCTTCCATGTACACAGCATATGTAGTCCATAGCAGGTCATTCAGCAAGACAGAACTATGATGCACACAGTGAAAGATCAGCAGCAAACTGTGATTTCTTTTTTTTTTTTTTAACAGGGTAGCATCTTCTAGACAGCAAAGAACGATTAATTTTTTCTTAGTTCCCTCCTCCAGTAGGGTTAGACGAACTTGGGGAATGCTCGGATTTGTGCAGGGAGGCAAATCTATTCTACAGTGATTACTCTGGAGTAATCAAAATCCTGTGTGTGATAGCCAACCTCTCCCAAGATAATCGGAGATAAATTTGAAAAAATACTATAAAAATCAATATTTTTTGTTAAACCTTGTCTATAAGCAAACTTGCTAATAGTGAATAGTGTGGTTTAAAACAATTGTTTTGACAGAAGTGAGGAGGCAGAACTGTTTGCAGGGATAAAAATGAGATTGTGAAGATAGGAGACCTGAAAATTCATAACCTAGTTTAGTTTTTGAAGCCATGTATAGTGGAATTGTCTTCCACGTGCAAGTCATCAAATAAAGCCTAAGAGTCCTGTTCTCTCACTATACTTCTGTCTTGCATATGACTTCTGGTTTGTGTGTTGAGCCTTAAATTTCTCAAAGCTTCAGCTGTCTGGTTAGTGAAGGACTTTATAGATGGCTGTAAAAGGGGGTTAGGTACTTAATTTAAGTGTCTAAATGGAACAGTTAGGTTCTTGAAAACTCTTTTTATAGCAGTTGCTGCTAACGTACTAAGCAAATACCTTCTAGACAGGCCCGAGTGCCTTTCCCTTAACCCCAAACCCTGTTCGTGCTGTGTCTGCATATGCATATGGCTTCCCGTGGAGCTCAATGTCTGAGTCTGGGTGCGATTCCCAGACTAATATTTCTTTCACCTATTTCCATCTCAGTCCTCAGTCTGGAAGTGGCGATGGCCCATGTCTGCTGGCTGACTGGCTGTTTACTGCAGTCACCTGGTATATGAGGATCAAAGGGGGTTTTTATTTTGCTATATGAATGCAACTTTTTCGATATTATCAGAAAAACGTAGCTCAGTAGAATTCCTTGAAAAGTCCATATATCACTTTAAAGCTTGATTTCATAGTGCTTTCTAGTACTAAGCAGAGGGCGTCATAGCACTTGTTTTCTCTCTCTTACATATATTTTGATTACTATTTACAACAGATGAGAACCTTGGTTTTTAATGAAGTGAATGACATTTATTAACCACCCCATGACTAGTTCAAAATAAATCAGCAAACTCTGAACAAAATAAAAATAATTAATCTACAGAGATGGTTATCTTCTGTGAATCACCTAATGCCACCTACCTCGGATTGGCGTTTCAGGAACCATTAGTGAGGATTTTTCACTTTGTGGCATGGCACAGTGATGGCAGATATGTCCAATTAGAGCTTTTCCCAGTAGGCAAGGTATTCTAATTATTTTTAAGGAACAGAAAAGAGGTGTCTGGTAAAGAATCATAGGAAAGAACTCTTTCTCCTTCGTCTGTACATGCGATACCGCACATACAGAAATATAGTTCATAACTGTGATCTTTAAGAAAACACTGAAGGAAAACATACATCTATAATAGCCTGATTAAATTTTATTCTGAAGTATGAAACAAAAGCTTCTACTTACAAATAGAAAAAAAAATCTATATTAAAAACCTGTTTCATATTTTAAAACAATTTCTTTTGAGATGTACAAAGAATGCATAATTCAGAGATTGTTAAAGTTCTTAATTTAGATGGATACTTTTTATTATGCTTGACTTCAGCATATGTGAAGATTAGTATTTATTGGATATGAATATTTATTGGGTGTAACAACTTTTTTAATATATATTTCAACAGTAAAATATAAGTTTATTAATAAAGTTTCACTTAGTGCGGTTGCTTTTCTGTGAAGACAAGATTGTCTCTAAGAAGACTGAGTTCTGAAATGTAATGTCACAGGGCAAGGAGTTTGACCAAAACCTGGTTTTCAAGAGGCCATATCATCTATCTGTTAGCTGGTTGTAATTGCTGTCACCTGAAAATTTTCTACTTCCTCTCAGTCTAAGTGAGACAGTAGTTTAGAAAGGTATTCGGGTATCAGGATCAATGATTAAATGATTTGGTTTAAAGGGATCTTTTAAGGGGTTGTTTTGGCAAGATCATTTTTAATCAAAATGTATTTAGTCTAGTAACTTGCAACCCCACTCCTTTAACAGTTGTGTTAGCTGAGGAGAAGGGATAAAAGGAGCAGCTAACTATCATGGCAAGGACTCCTTAAGATGGCTTTGTTGCCACAATCCAAGTCTATGTAACTTTGGACATAAAAAGGCATGCAAAATTCCATAGAGGCTGTGAAGCCTCTGCCAGACTGCACGTGCAGCTGTACGTAAAAGTAGAAACACAATCGGCTTATAAGTCATGAACTTGCACCTCATGTTCAAATACAATTTTTTACATGATTGCTTTCTGCGCTTTGGTGGAGTTGTCCCACTAGAAAGGAGCCCAAATTGTTTCCTCTGTGATTTTCCAAAGAATGTGTTACAACCTGTGTGTTCCTGCTACCTCCTTTCCCCATCTCCTGCATCTGAGCTTTCCCTCTCTCCACCCTTCTTTCTTTTGTGTTTGTTTGTGCGTTTGTTTTGTTGTTTTGGGGTTTTTTAGACTAACTGGCAAGAGAGGGAGAAAATCAAAGATGAGGTAGGAGGAAGAAAAGGAAAGAGCCAGAATAGAAGACAGTAAAAAATTGATACGAGTGTGATGAAACCAAGGTAGAGTAGAGAGACTTTTCACCATAGATTTCTGTGAGTCAGTTCAGGCTGAGACTGAACGACTGTTGCCTTGCTTTTAGGAGGCAGAAGTCATGAAAAATGACTTTTTCATTAAAAAAGGTGCTCAGCACAGCACTCTATTGCTAATTATCTGTTTCCCCTGTAGTCCGTATGTAAAGTACCAGCTTGCTTGAGGTTTGGATATGACTAAAAAATTCTGAGACCCCTGTTGAATCAACAAGTTATCCTGACTTTCAGAGTTTTGCTTACTAAGAATGAAAACAAAAAAGAAGGAAAACAATTAAAATTGCTCAATTTTGTCCTTGTACATGGTTGTTTCTTCATATAAAAGCCTAAAAAGAATTATTTAGTAGAGCTTCTTCCCCAAGCCCAAGAATAATCTGAAAAGAGATATTGGGATTGGGTTCTACAAATATGTTGCTTTTGCCAGCTGAAAATACTTTGAAGTGAAGCATTCACCTTGAAAATATTGAAAGCTAGAACTGAAAGAATTTTCCTATACTTGTACTTTGTATCAAAATCTGGTTTATTTCAAGGTAAAGCATGAATGATTAATTCTTAAGAGAAACTTACATCCTTTATAAAACTTTACTGAACGTTTATGTTTTTGCTCTATTTAACACATACCAAATATCTACAAGAGTGAACGCTGGCAGCTCTGATCAGGAAAAAAAAAAATCATGACGCAGTCACTATGTCATTCTATCATCATATTTTGGCTTCAAGACATTTTCCATGGTTTGTTCATTTCCAGATCTTAAAATTCCTCCCACACCTCAGAAATACATTTTAAGGTGATGTTGCATGTTCAGGATTCATTTCCAGCTTAAGAGAAAGGTGCAAGCAACTGCTGAAGTTTTGGCAACTGATACGGAGAGGCTTGCTATGGTAGAAACTACAGGCTGAAATCTAGTCAGATTCTTGGAAATGGGATAAATTCAATATGGTTGAAACTAGTACTTTTTCCAGTAAGAGGGAAAGGGATACTATAACTGTTACTGTACAAGCTAGTAGTATGATTCAGAACTAGAAAATATGTCTCCAGCTCTATGTGATAAATTTATCACCAGCTCCATCAGAAGGTATGAGAAAGAACTCTAGGAGCTTTATTTTGCACGTGTGTTTTTGAGAAAGATAGGAAAAGGGAAAAAGGAAACTAGGTTCAAATAAAAACAGTCTTATTTTGAGATTTCTGCAATAGTTTTGTAGAACTGGCTGAGCCTGGAAAAAGATATCAGTGAACAAGATTCCTATTAGCTTAAAAGTTTTGAAATTCTCACCTGGCAGAACCTTTCTTACACCACAATAAATTAAACCTTGGCTCCCTACGGTGAGGTTGAGAAAGAGGATCAGAGAGCTGTGAACAACTTTGCCGCCTTCTCTCTTTGCTCTGTGTAGCCTGGCAGCAGAAAGTTCAGTCTTTAATGCCAAGTCTGCCGCTGAAAGTTGAAAAGGTCTGAGTACTGGCGTGCATGTCTATCGGTTTTGATATATTTCCTTCTTCCACTTCACTTCCCCTTGTGCATGAAGAAAAGATTATAATGATGATTCCATGAAGTTAGAGGTCACTGTAGGCATTCCCCATGATGAACAGAAAAAGGAAAAAGGTTTTATACTGTATTGACATTGCAACTTATACCGTATTGACGTTGCATCACGTTCATTCAGCAGGTTCAACAGACAGCAGTTGCATATTACCTAAGCAGAGGACTTTAACAGTCAGAAAGTTCACAGTGTTTTCCTTTACGTGCTGTTTTAGGCTCATTGCAGACAAGACCAACTGCCCCTGTATTCTATTCTCTCATTTTAAAAGTACTCTTTACACAATAGGAACATGAAACTTTTAGAAATCTGTTTCAATATGGTAAGAATTTCAAGCAATAAAGAATTCAAAAATGAAACCTGGAACACTGTAATAAATAGTGAATCCTTTACAATCAATTTGCAATGAAATTTGGGAGTATATTGATCTAGTTTTTATTAGGGATCAAAATAAATATGTATTTTTTTAATGAGAAATTTAGAAATTGAGCTAAGTCCAAGTAAGGAAATGGTCACGTACAATAGAGGCTATTTAGAATTTTTTTTATTAGCTTATGAATGTTCTTTTTCATTTTTTGCTTGGCAGAAGGGAGAATTCTGCACTTTCCTCTTACATACTTATGATATTCAGACAGACTAGTTCTCACGTTTAATAACATAGATTCTTCCAAAGGAACTGCATCTCAGGAGATGAATTCCTTTGTTATATATGGAAGAAGCCGTGTTCCTTTTCTCTGGAAAATGTCTAGCATTATATGTCATACCAGAAGAGAAAGAGCAATTTCAGTTCCATCTGATTTGGGGATATTGTATCAGTGATGATCAAGTGGGTCAAACTCACTGGGTTTTATCTACCCTTCAGAAATCTGATGTTTCTTTCTTCTTGACTGTTCAGTATGCCTGCTGCCTCATGGCTTGATCCTCAGAACATTTCCTCATGTATGTTTCCTAGGTCTCAGTATAACATTATTTTTCACAAAGGTAAAAAATGGTCTTGTTCACTTTGTAAAATTGTGCAAATCAGAGCAATGTTTGAATTGATATTCTAGGTGCCTAAGTTGATGATTTTGGAGACATAGTGTGTAATGCAAGTGTCCAAAATACAAGCTAAGCATAATTTACTGGCTGGCCAGAGAGGCTAAAGGGCTAGCTTTCTACCACAAATATCTGCTGGGATGCCTAAAGTCCATGTGCCAGGAGGTATCACTATTTCAACTGAGCCAACCATCATGCAGGCCTATTTCCTATTAAAGATTTATGATTTCATTTCCACAGAATCACATTTTTTAAGTCTCCAAAGGTTCCTGAACATGTTTGATATGCACCAGAAAATTGAGTTCAGTGTTCAAGTTTGGCTACCTTTTCTCAGAAATTCAGACAAGAGGGCTAATACTATCCTCTTTTGAAGGAGAGCTTAGAAAGCCTAAATTCAGTTTCCTCGTTGCCCTGGGATAATACAAGCATGATACTTATTTTTTATTTTTTACTTTCCTGCAGAGTGTTTTTGCTAGCTGGCAGCTGAATTGCCCCAGTTGGGTGATTCTTCATCATCATGTTGAACCTGTACTACTTGCAGAAATTAGTATGAGAGTTATGGGGCAAAGAGGAACACAACTAGAAGAAAACTTAAGCTTGGAGACCAAGCAGTCGTTTCAGTTTTTCTGCAGTCCTGTTCCCCAGTGTTAGTGGCTGTGTTGTGGTCTGTGCTATACGGCCCAGCCAAAGGTGACAAAAGGGCTCAGGTGGTAACAGAGGACTTCTCATTCCAGAGGGCTGGAATGGTCCCATGCAGAGACCTCCCCAGTAGGAGCCAGGGAGATTCCTTATTCCTTCCACCAACATTCAGCTTATGCCTGACGGAAATCAGAATGGTGCAGTCATTGGGGATACCAATCTGTGATTGCATAGGTCAGAATCCTGAGCACATTTCCCAGCTGGTGTATAGCATGTTAGGATAATTCAAGAGTGCTGAAGGTGGGGAAGTTTGTCATGACCATAGAGTAATGGTGAAAAACAGAGGAAAAAGGTGTGTTTTCTAGTAAAAGAAAAATAACATAGATTAAAAAGCACAGTCCCAAGATAGTGAGAGAGTTATGTGCATAGATTCTGGATATTTTAAAACAAATGCACAAAGTTCAGTGCTATAGGGCATATCATTAATTAACTCTCTAAAATCACCTCCCCAGTTTGTATATTACATTATTCTTTCTTTTGATGGTTGAGTATCATTATATACAAGGTCATGAAAGTGCTATATTAAGTTCCATAGTAACAACAGGCTTTCTGGAAATTCCATATTTGCAAACTAAAAGAATTGCAAGTTACAAAGGTATAATTTATTATTACAAATTAACCGTTAATTTGCTACAACTTTGATAATTTCACAACAACATTATTTTCTGGTCAATTTTAGATTTTATGTTTGTAATCTTAGGGAGAGAACTGCAAATTTTGTTGTATAGAAACCATGATATAGAACATAGCCTGGCTTTTTTGCTTCTCTTTAGTTGGATTTTTGCTTTTCGATCTCAGCTGGACTATGAACTGTTTGAGATTTGCATGCAAAACTACCTCTTTACCAGTGTCTCCTAGAAATTGAACAGCATACATATTTTTGAAGGGCCTTACTCTAATCTCACATAAAATCACTGTAAATCACTTGTGATTCAGTGAGCTTCTTCACTGTCATGCATACAAAAAGAAAGTCCCTGGTGTACTGAGATAGCCACCTGTCATGCTGAATAGCTTTGTTTCACTCTTTCCACCACCAATCCCCCTTTTGTTCTATTTAATCCCTTTGTTTCTTTTTAAAATTTCAAATACATTATTTTTTAAAAGAGAAGGAACTCTTTCTTTGTGTACAATACCTAGCAAAATAATATCTTCATTTCCTGACCTAGGTACAGGGAGAGTAAGAATAAAAAAATCATGGGTTAATACCATAAAAATAATTTATACTAATAGTCATTGAATTATTTGTAGGTTTTTTAAATGAAATCCAGGTCAAAACAGTCCCTAGTCCTACCTTGCTATGTTGGAGAACAGCTGCTTGTGTTTCCTGTATAACACACCTGTACATGCATAGAAGCAGCTATTGGGAAAACATGTTCTTTAAAATGACCAAATATGAACTCTGCAGAAAAATAAAATAAAATAAAAAAAACCCAAACAAAATCACTTTCACTGCCTCTAAGGTCTTTATGAAATATTGTGCACAAAGATTATTAAACTGATGTCGGTAGCAGGTAAAGCCTTAGGGTCATTCTAATTGACCAAGGACAGCTTTCATGTTAGAGATTTTAAAATATGAAGTTCATTAATGTTTGCCTTCAGAGTCTGTGTATGAGACACCATAGACGCTAATGTGGAAGCACAGGGAGGATGAATATGTTCGCACGTTCTTGCCTTTGGCTACAATCTAACAGTCTTGTTTCTCTCAATGCACCAATATAACAATATGCAGTCATAGTGAGGTCACTGGAACAGAATCCACCAATGACTGTTATTAGCAGAATAGGAATTATGACCCATTGCTTTTAAATCCTGGACTTTTTCAAGATTTGAGTTAGATTTAATCATTAGATTAGTCCTGTAGATTGTAATAATCCTTTTCCTCTATTCAGTTTGGGAATGATATTCAACACACTGTGAAGGTTCTTGAATAGAAGTTGAGGTTTCAGGAGAGTTCAGCATCATTTTGTTACAGAATCAGGGCATTCCCTTATGAATTAGTAGGAACGGAGTAACAAACTCATGCATATTATGCTGTCAGTTCCACACAAAACATTCTGGAGGAGGTAGCACAATTCTGTGGTGCTACTGTGTTGGTGGTTGGTTGGTTTGTTTCTTTTACTGTACTAAGAAACACTACTTACTCTCTTATTCAGAGCATGTATAAGAAAATATATCTCTTCTGGATGTAGATAGAAGCTAGGGATTTCAGGTAGGTCACAGTCCTGTGCAACTGGAAAGGGAGAGAACACTGTCTTTCCAGACTGTCAGGCAGAGAGTTGAGCCAGACAGACGTCAATCTCAACGCTTACTTCATTTTCTGAAAATAAAAGGGGTGCAGAGGTGTGTATGAACAGATCTTCAGACTTTCTTTTGCCTTGTCTCTCAGTTTCTGTGATAATGAAAAGCTCTGTGAAACTGTTTTGATTTTGGCAGACTGTGAGCCATATTCCTTATTTGTTCTCCAGTCCTTCTACTTAGCACAAGAGGTTCTATTACTCCTGTGTGTGAAGAGGAGAGGTCATGTTTGCTCCTTAAAGTCATTGGCGAAGAATAACAGAATAGATTGGAGAAGTTAGAGAGAGTGGAAGAAGAATGGAGTGTACCAGAACCATGTTATTTCTGGTTTTTAAATGAGAAGTAAATGCATCAGAAGTCCCGCCAGTGTAGAGTGATGGTATAGATCCCAAGGGAAAAAACGTGAAGCCAGGCTTTTTTCTCTGTAGAAGGACATAGGCCTATGAAAAATGAGGACCAGAAGCTCTTCAAAGAAGTTCATATGGTCAAAAACTGTCTAAACTTTATCTTTGGCTTCTATTTGACATTAGTGACAATGCTGCATGTTCCTTTCACGATCTTGTTATTCAGCCAGTCCAGCTGACTCATGCATTCATTAATCTCTCTGAAGGAACTGTTGTTATAGACATGGCTGCCTCCCATCTGCAGGGTGAGGGAAAAAGAGATTCCCTGTCATCAGATTAGGGCTGAAACCAAATGACAAAAAGGGATCAGCTTCAGCAATTTAACTGGGGATGCACTTTGGGTAATTCAGGCAGAACTCTCTGGTATGTTAAAACAGGTCTCTCAAACTTTGGATCCTACCCGTCATGAAACCTCAGCTAAACTGGGGCAGAGAGCTTTCTTGAAATAAGAAATGGTTAACATATTCAACTGAATTTACTTGGGAGATTGTAGAAGCTTGTCAAATCCTGGCTTCTCTTCACAAGTTCAATTCTAAATAAATACATGCTGTATAAGATAAGATGCATAACTAAAGATATGGTATTACCATAGTAATTTTACTCAAAACTTGTAAAGTTTTAAGAATCAAAATTCATAACTGAAATGGTTATCTTTTTCTTTCTCCCCCTGCCCCCTCTCCCCCCCCCCCCCCCCCCCCCCATCCTCCCTTTTAAGAATAACATTATGGCTAAAATTTCATTATATTTACTGATACTTTAGGTTTTTAAAACTCAGATAGAATCTTTTTGCTTTTTAGAAAATCTCTGGAGAAAAGGGAAAGAACAAATTAGACTAAACAAAAGTTGGAAAAGAGAATATATTTAACATTGTGTATTGGTTAAAATAACAGGAAAAAATAGTAACTAATAATGTTCTGAATTGAAAACTAGCTCTGAGTCTCATTAAAACCTTAACTGCTTTAGGCTTTCCCTTCTCTCACCTGCCACCCACTGATGACCTATGAGTCACCAACTATTCCAGCTTCATCTGAAATCTTTATTAAATTATTTTAAACCCTAAAGCCCTGTGTGATAAGAAAAACAACAGCTTTTATACTTTTAAATTATAAGATTATCTGTAGATAACAGAAATCAGTTTCCTGTGTACATATCTACATGCATATATGTATTAACATCTACAATTTTCATAATTGTATAGTTTTAAAGCTCAAAAGGAGTAAATTATGAAAAATTATGATGTTTTAGCTCATTACAGTTCACTGTTCATAAACTAACCCTTTCAGAAAATAACTAGAGGACTTTCAGATTTACTCAAGAGTATCAGCCTCTGGGCAGCAAACAAAATGTAAATCAGGAAATACGTTTCTTCCCAAATTTTTTTTTCTTGTTGGTAAGTACAACTCAAAATGGCTATTGATTTAAAATTATTTTTATTCAATAACGTAGACTAATACTAAAGGCACTGTTTTGTCAGTGTTTTTCTCTGTTAAGAGCTTGGCTTTAGTCATTGCCTGAACGCTTCTCAACAATTACATGTGCCAGGTAACTACCTGCTGTTTGTCTCACCAAGGCACAGATAACAACTTTGTGAAAAATTGCAAGGTCATTGAAACTGAAAATCTCTTACTGACCTGATGCAACTGCTCACTGAAGGCAACTCTACTTGGGTGTGTCAAACAGTGGGTGAGGTTCCTAACCATACCATCAGAAAAATTAGAGATGCATTGTAGGGCTGCTTGGTTTCTGTTGTGTGTCTGGAAAAGTAGTCGTTGTGAGTACCTACCTCCATGAGAGGTCTTGCAGATGTAGATTCTGTAGTGGGAAGAAATCACTGTTAGTTACACCAGAGTTCAAGGGGGACATATGTAGTTCACACCCCCTTCACATGTACCTTTCACAAGTACTCTGCAGAACAGGATTTTCTATTGGGTGGCTTAGGTGCCTCCTCATTCAGCATTTCAGATTTTATTAATTTTGCTAGCATTGTTAATTCTTCCTGTGTATCATATAGGAAGTTAAGTAATTTACCTATCAATTAGGTATGATTTCATTACCCTACCATGTAGCAAGGTATGTAAAAGGTAAAGGCTGCAATATTAAACTCCTTGAAGTCGCACTGTGAGTCTGTGATGGAACACAAAACACACCCAGGCCTCCAGAGTACTATTTAGTCACTTAACTTTTTGGCCAACCCTTCTTTGCCACCTTCCCCTAGAACATGGGCTAGTATAAGTGCAAATCAAAATTCTTTCCCCAAATCCACAGGATGAAGGAGCAATACTTGAAGAAAGGACCCGATGAGTTGCAGCAAATAGTCAAAATAACGATACCAAAGTGGCTGATGCTTTATGGTGTGCACAGAGTGATGTGAGGCAGAGAATTACATAGGGGTTTAGGCTTCTCTATGATGAAGCACTTGCTTAAGTTCAAGCATATGAATAATCTTACAGAAATTATTTCAGATTTGTTAAGTTTCATTTAAGCATGTGACTAATAACTCTCCTAGGTCAGGACATTAATCATGTCTGAATGCCTTCACCAGTAGGTAAGATGATCATTGAGAGATGGTCATTTTGTGAATATGGTTTTATAACTCCTTTAAAATACAGATCTATGTCACTGATGACTCATATGATGGAAAGAGCAGTTGAGAAGATCAGTGCTAGTACCAAAATATAACCTTTTTCCTGCATGAACTAGACACGCTGACATACCAGTATAACTTCTTCTGGCTTAGTCTGAAATTAAATTCTGTCATGGTATGTACTTTTTTCCCCCTTTTTTCCTTTTCTCTTCTATTGTGATAATTAAGTGGACCCAAAAGTGATTGAGCTCTGCTTTTTAAGATAACCTTTATTTAAGACAAATTTCCACTTCGGTCAGCTGTAAAGGCAGCTTTCCGTATGTTGATTAAGAGGGAATCAAGTCTACCCATTGTAACATTTTTTTCTCTTTTGTGCTTATTTTCTTACGTATTTTATTCTCTCTTTTCTTCATACAATTAAGTACCTCCTTTTTATTTTTCAGTTCTTTTTGTGTTAACTTCCATTTTATACTCTATCCTGTTTTTGTTTCGTATTAATGTATGTAGACATTTTGCCATTTCTCTTTCCTTTTTTTTTTCTCCCCACTTGACTTATCTTCTCCTTGCCCCTTGCAGAAGTGAAAATATATCACCTCCATTCCTAGGAGTCCACAGATATTTCATGCCTGTTTCTGGGTCCATTACAGAGTCTCTGTTCCAAACCTATTTTGCATTTTTGTTCATGTTTGCTTGTTACACTAAAAGCTAAAAATCTGAAAATGTGTCTGTCATAATAACATTTTCATGGAATCCCCCAATCTTATGACTAGTTCATTTGATAAAGCTTGCTTAAAAAAATAAAATAAAAAAAAATCACAGAACTACCTCATCTGTAAAGCTACAGACATTTTTATAAAAAGAAGACACTTAGGTTTTATATATCTATATCAGAGAAATATCTTTTAAGACAATGTTTATATATCTGCTTTAACAACCTATGTGGGGAAAAAAAAGTAGATTTCACTGTAGATATACAATTATAAATAATTAGAACACAGTGAATAATGGTGCTGAATCACGGACCTCTTTTTCCTTGAGGCAGATCACCAAAACATATAGTGTTTTAAAATTAATTATTTGCAAAGGTCAACAAAATAATTTATGGGACTTTTTATGCAGATCAAAGAACTTTTGGTCCTTTTCTAAACTTGTAATAATGTAGATCATCTCAACTGCTGACCTTCAAAAGACCATATTTGACATCACCAAGTTCTACTGAAATGACTGCCTGCTCATTATGTTCATAGCACAATGAATTTTCTAATCCTCACACCTAAGCAGATTACATTGTTGTCTAGTAGATGCTGCCCTTTCCTATTTAAAAGCACCTTGTCAGACACTAACTATTATTGGGATAGAAATATCTTTTACTGTTCTTCTGAAAGCCTACCATAATTTCTCCTTATAAAGTAATAGAGGGGATCAAAAAAGAAAAAATCTACAGGATTTAATGAGTAGAAAATGTAGAGGAAGAAAGGGGGTGCTGTTCTTCCCACAGAAGAGTGAGCATGCAGATGAATGACCAAAACCAAAGAGCTGTAGTTTCCTGCCTTTCTTTGTTCCTAGAAGAAAGTAACCTGTCACCTTGCCGCTGGTCTCTTTCCACTGTGCTTTTGTTTTTTTTTTTAAACAGCCTCTATTTTCTATCTCCGTGGCTGAGACAAGTTTCAAAAAATTAATATTCTTTAATCCTGTCTCTCCTATTCTTGTGCTCTTGTGCTCCACAGTATCAGAGAAACTCCTGTATTTCTTAGTTCAAAATCTAGCTCAGTTGCCTAAGAGTGACTCTTTCACTTTTACTGTGTTCCCGGGACTCTAACAAATTGAGATCTTATTCTAAAAAGCTCTTTCATTTAGGCTGAGCTTATTCCAATTTAAATAACTCATGGATGCACAAGTCCTAATAAACATAATTGGAGATGGGGGGAAGTTCTAGATTCATTTTGACCTAGTGTAACATGTTTTGTCATATAGCATGTTATCCATGTTGAAATTATCTATTCAGCTATTTAGACAGAAAAAAAAAAAAAAACCCACCCACAAATGGGTCTGTAGTGATAAATCTGCTTGTGCTTGTCAGTCAAACTAGCTGCACTTGTCTGTTTTCCAAGAAAAAAAGAAAAGCTTTAAAAGCAGCACATCTTTTAAAATAACAAGGAGAACCAGTACAGTACTTAAATTCACACAGTCTATCTGAACGATAAGTAATGCAACATTTCCTTAACTGTAGTAAAGCTAAACTAGAGACAACCCACAGATATGGGCAGTTGGTGAGTGGGTAGCACTCCAGAACAGTCATGGCTGAGAAGTAATTGCATTGTAATTGGTATTTTTTGCTTTTGCTCTCACTTACACAGCTTCCAGCAAGTGGATACTCTTCTCCCCCCACACACTCCTCTTACCTGACATGGACTGGGGGAGTGCAGACAACTGAGAGAAATTCTGAAATGCTCCAAAGAAAATTCAACTTTTCTCTCAATATTTTAAAAGTAAGACATATAAAATATATCCATTTTGTTATTATAAAGATGAGCTGTCCCAGTGTGAAGCCTTTATTAATTGTTCAAATGTTCACTGCTGCACCAGGTTCTCTACAGTCTTCTCCTTCAGATTACTTTTATCCCACAGTAATTGCCTCCTTACTTCTCAGTAACTTTGTACCAAAGGACAGTGAAAATAGATGGTGCTGCGCTATGAGTTAGCAAACAATCTCAGGTCCTTCTCATATGTATATTGGGGGATTTTGTTTCCAAAACAGATTACGTTTTCTTCTGAAAACATCCTACTCACCAGCCCCTAGGGTGACGTTCACAGTCTTACTCAACTGTTACACAGTAGGTAGGAAGAATCATGTGGAACACATTTGACGTTTATGTGGAAAGGCTTGGCATAGTGGCCAGGGAACACCGTAAAACTTCTAGGTTTGAATCTCTTTTGAAGCCTTCAACATTTTGCCTTGAACTCCCCATAAAAGTAATTTTTTCACCCACAGATCTCTCCATTCTGCTGTCACATCAATGAATCTGCCTGGATGTTATTTTGCAGGGGAAGAGTTTGGGGAAAACTCTGTGTTCTTCTGGCTTTATTATGGCCTGCTCTTCAAGGACTTGAAAACAAAACTTATATCCGAGGTTCGTTATCCTAATTCGCTACTCTGAACTTAGACTAGATTTAGTTTTGCTCACCTCTCCAAATTTCAGGCTTAATCTTTATATAAGACTGGTTATCTTTGATAGTAAGTCTGATTTGACCTTTTTTGTGTTGTAATACAGCCAACTTTGTTCAATTTTAGGTGCAGATCAGGAATTTCCCAACATTTAAATATGCGCCTATGCTTTCTGTATTAGAGGTGCTTTCACTGGCACCCTTGCAGAAAACAGCAGTGGCAGTCAAGGCCATCTGCTAAGCACTATTATTTTGTATGTCTGTACAAATATTTTGTAGGAGCAGAGTTTGCAATGCATGGATTAATTAAAGCACTACAAAAAAGTCAATCGTATAGATTGTCGCTAACCAGTGAAAATATCGGCTCCTTATTGAATGAAACAATGCAGTTAGGCTAGCAATTGCAGGGGTTGTATAACTAGAGTAAAATAAATAGCATGCTGCTAGCCCTACTTTAATGCAGTGGTAAGCATTAAAGATGTTAAGAGTAGTGTTGCCCCCAAGGCATATACATGCAGTACCGTGTCTTTTAGTAAAAATTGGCAACATTGTGAAGAGCATTACAGAAAACAGACAGGACTGTTATTCTTGGTTTTGCCTATGCAAAATAGAATCCTAGTGAAATCTACCTAGTGACATCTAGAAAATAAGAAAAATACATATATATATATATATATTTGGATATCTATAAAGCCAGTGAAGCTGGCCAGACAAACATAAATTGCAGCAAAGGTGATAGAAAATTGCATCCTGAATATGCCAGTAAGACATTGGTTGAAGAAAGAGAAAAGCAGACAAATCCATGGGAGAAAATGTGAATATACGAAACACCTGATCAGGATGTGTTATATTTCACAACTGTCAATCAAGTTTTCTAGGAAAGACCATGGTACCAAATATGTCCACAATCAGTGTGATATGACACATGAACACAACCTTTCCTGGCAACTGAACTGTTATTGCTGTGGATAGTGGTTCAAAATTCAGTATGTGTACATAGTTTTGAAGAAAATAAAAAACCAAATATATCCTCATCCTCCAAGTCTTCAAAAGACAAATACAGAACTACTGTAAAACTTAAGACACAAAGACACAAAATAAATCAGTTTATTATGTGGTTTTACTTGACATCAGATACTGCTTGCTGCTGGGAATATTGTTTGACAAAGGACTGATTATAGAAGAAATGAAAGATATATCTTGAAAACTAATGAGAATTTACAAGTCACCCTTCCTTTAATTAAAGAAATAGAAGGGTGAAGATTATTTCGGTATCTATGAAATAGAGAAGTAAAAATACCTATAGTGTAAATAAAAATATATCTCTAACAGTCCCAATATGTTCACAAGGTTATTAGAATTCTATTACATTATTTGCATTAGATTTTTCTGAAGAATTCGATGCTGGCAAACTCTGATCCTGTTGGTTTCAGGAATACAGTGAGGTCAATAATCTGTTCTTTAGAAATGTATGCCTACAAATTTTATCCATGCAAGTTTGTCCCATTGTTAGGGAAGCTCACATTTTATCTCAAGATCTCATGATAGTAGAAGAGTTCATGACCGTACCCAGTTTGTAAACATTTTGCAGCAAAAAGCCTCCACTTGTGCTATTGTGACTTGTTATTTTTATTACCATCCAAATCTGAAATAGTTGTCAAGAATGGAAACCAGTTACATAAATTGTATTTTAGGAGTTTTGTTGAAGTTCGGTGTTGATTTTTTAAAAAAATTTCAAATTTACAGCAATAATTTGCAAATTTCTAAATATTTGAAAACTTGTTGAAACGTTAACTTCTAAATTAGAGTTCACTTAGTGCTTTATTTTAAATAATAGTGTTAAGCTTGGTAGGATTATTTAGAATCATAGAACAGAATCATGGAATGGGTTGGGCTGGAAGGGACTTTAAAGATCATCTAGTTCCAACCCCATGCCACGGGCAGGGACACCCTCCACTAGACCAGGTTGCCCAAAGCCCCATCCAACCTGGCCTTAAACACTTACAGGGAGGAGGCATCCACAGCTTCTCTGGGCAACCTGTTCCAGTGCCTCACCACCCTCATAGTCAATAATTTCTTCCTAATATGTAATCTAAACCTACCCTCCTTCAGCTTAAGGCTATTACTCCTTGTCCTGTCACTCCGTGCCCTTGTGAACGTCCCTCCCCAGCTTTCTTGTAGGCCCCTTTAGGTACTGGAAGGCTGCTGTATGGCTTCCTTTGAGCCTTCTCTTCTCCAGGCTGAACAAGCCCAACTCTCTCAGCCTGTCTTCATAGGAGAGGTACTCCATCCCTCTGATCATCTTC
Source organism: Grus americana (assembly GCF_028858705.1). Classification (NCBI taxonomy): domain Eukaryota; kingdom Metazoa; phylum Chordata; class Aves; order Gruiformes; family Gruidae; genus Grus; species Grus americana. Next base: position 7,523,464 of record NC_072856.1, read on the forward strand.
GTTGCCCTCCTCTGGACTCGCTCCAACAGCACCATGTCTGTCTTCTGTCCCAGAGCTGGACACAGTACTCCAGGTGGGGTTTCATGAGAGTAGAGTAGAGGGGCAGAATCCCCTCCCTCAACCTGCCAGTCACAATTCTTTTGATGCAGCTCAGGATACAGTTAGCTTTCCAGGCTGCAAGTCCCCATTGCCAGGTTACGTTTAGTTTCTCGTCCACCAACGCCCTCAAGTTCTTCTCCTCAGGGCAGCTCTCAATCCATTCTCCACCCAGCCTGTATTTGTGCTTGGGATTGCCCCGACCCATGTGCAGGGTCTCACACTTGGCCTTGTTGAACTTCATGAGGTTTGCATGGGCCCACCTCTCAAGCCTGTCCAGGTCCCTCTGGACTGCATAACTCCAGCATGTTGACTGCACCACACAGCTTGGTGTTGTCAGCAAACTTGCTGAGCATGCACTTGATCCCACTGTCCATGATGCTGATGAAGATGTTAAACAGCGCCGGTCCTGATACTAACCCCTGAGGAACACTACTCGTCACTGGTCTCCACTTGGACGCTGAGTCATTGACTGCAACTCTTTGAGTGCCACCATCCAGCCAATTCCTTATCCACCAAGTGGTCCATCCATCAAATCCATGTCTCTCCAATTTAGAGAGAAGCATGTCATGTGGGACAGTGTCAAACGCTTTGCACAAGTCCACGTAGATGACATCAGTTGCTTTTCTCTTATTCACCAATGCTGCAACCCAGTCATAGAAGGCCACCAAATTTGTCAGGCATGATTTGCCCTTAGTGAAGCCATGTAACGTAAGGTACAAAAAATATCATGGGATCTTGTGGTGGGTTGACCCTGGCTGGAGGCCAGGTGCCCACCAGAGCCGCTCTCTCACTCCCCTCATTCACTAAACAGGGGAGAAAAGGCATAACGAAATGCTTGCAGGTCGAGATAAGGACAGGGAGAGATCACTCTCTAATTGTTGTCACGAGCAAAACAGACCAAACTTAGAGAGGGAATTCATCTGATTTATTACTAGGCAAAACAGAGTAGAGGAATGAGAAAATAAAATCAACTCTTAAAACACTTCCCCCCACCCCTCCCATCTTCCCGGGCTCAACTTCACTCCCGGCTTCAACCTTCCCCCCCTCAGCGGCACAGGGGGACGGGGAATGGGGGTTACGGTCAGTTCATCTCACGGTGTTTCTGCCGCCTCTTCATCCTCAGGGGGAGGACTCCTCTCATCGTTCCCCTGCTCCAGCATGGAGTCCCTCACACGGGGTGCAGACCTTCAGGAGCAAACTGCTCCAGCGTGGGGTCCCCCACGGGGCCACAAGTCCTGCCAGCAAACCTGCCCTGGCATGGGCTCCCCTCTTCACGGGTCCACCAGTCCAGCCAGGAACTTGCTCCAGCGTGGGCTTCCCACGGGCCGCAGCCTCCTTCAGGTGCCTCCACCTGCTCCGGCGTGGGGTCCTCCACGGGCTGCAGGTGGAATCTCTACACCCCCTCATCCTTCCTCCATGGGCTGCAGGGGGACAGCCTGCTTCACCATGGCCTTCACCACGGGCTGCGGGGGGATCTCTGCTCCGGCGCCTGGAGCTCCTCCTCCCCCTCCATCTGCACTGACCTTGGTGTCTACAGAGTTTCTTACATCTTCTCACTCCTCTCTCTGGCTGCCAAAGCTCGCTCTCTCTAAGTGTTTTTCTACTTTTTAAATATGTTTTCACAGAGGCGCTGATTGGCTTGGCCTTGGCCAGCGGCGGGCCCGTCTTAGAGCCGGCTGGCATTGGCTCTGTCAGACACAGGGGGAGCTTCTAGCAGCTTCTCACAGAAGCCACCCCTGTAGCCCCCCCACTACCAAAACCTTGCCACGCAAACCCAACACAGATCTAGTGAAGGGAGCAAGATAAATTGAAATAATATACACAATGATTTAATTACAAAGCTGGTTAGTGAATGGAACTAGCTATCAAGATATCAGTTCTCTGTTTTTTATAAGACTAGGTGATTTTCTGTGTATGTGTGTGTCAGCCTAGTAGGCCATTAGTGGAAAGGTCATAATACTTTGTAGTCAAGTAATGATGGTATGTTGAGTCTCTGATGTTTACTTCTGTATTACTTGTTGAAGTTGACTCATGTATTATTGTGTATTTACACATCTAGAGTGAACTCTTACACTCCACATAGACCTATCTTTGACAGCAGAGGCTTCAGGAGAGGGATCATTGCACCTGCTAGATTTGTGGAATTGCAGGCTGCAAGATTTCTGTGGCTTTAAAATAACAAGAGATTCCTGATATAGTCTTTTAACTGCAGCAATTAAATGTCTTTGAGAATTGTAGGGTAGCTTGTTCTTCCTTTGAGAAGGGACTGTTTCTGCTGAAAGCATCAAATGAGCAATATTGTGTGATTAATCATGAAATATGTTGTTTCTGAGCCCCACTTTATCTGTTGCATACATGAGTCTCTTGATTTGTTAGAGTTCAGGAGATGCATGGAGAACTGGTCAGCCTTGGGTAGATGGTTCTGATATGCTGGGTTTCTTCCATTTCTTTCCCTCAGATAAACCCATCTAAATTAGTATTGGCTTTTTAAAGGTCATAAAATGTAAAGGATATTGACTCCAACATACCAGCTCCAACACAGGTGGGGAACAAATTCATGGTTTTCTGCATTTTATTGATCTCTCAGTATCATATCATTTGTCTTTCAGTCTTTCTACCACATAAGGAGCTCCTCATTCTATACTACATGTCTAAATTTTCTGTAAAGTGTACTGAGAAGGTAAATATTAAAGAATGATATTCACAGAAGTTCATAAACTTAATAGACAACTTCCCAAATTCATCTGTTGGAAACTGAAAAAGGGGGTGGGCTAGATGTTGAGCTCTGGATTGCAAGAAAACAACCATTTCTCCATGAATTCTCATGTAGTTTAGGCAACCAAGCCACGTGTCTTTCCTCTCAACTATAAATAGATACTCATATTCCTACCCCACTGAAACTAATAGCTCAGTGAAGATGGTGCCTAGCCAGGAGATAGAATCATTTCCATTTACTTGAAAGCAGTCAACTACCCTGCTCCAACTGGAGAGAGTTTTGAGTCCTGATTCCCATACTATTTTGATTTCCAAGATAATGCCCTAAGGGTGTACGATTTAGTCTGTCTTCAAGCCTCCTTTGAAGCTTTTCCACTTTGAACAAATAACCAGCAATACACTGGAGAAAGGACTGACACCTGACTGTTTTCTTAGTCTAGGTGAGTGATTTATCACAGGACTTGTAGAGTCAATCTCTCATTCATTCTTCTGATAGGACTAGAGCAAAAAGAAAGGAACATGTGAGCAGCATAAGGTCAGTGCACAGGCAGAAAGAATCTGAATGCAGATAAACTCAAATTAAATGTAAGGAAGCCAGCTAGCTAGCTAGGGTGCAGGTTGCAGTCTAGTTGAAGTAGCCAAGGGTTCTGCTCAGGCTAATATTTTCTGTTAATTATCAGAGTGAACATCTTCCACAAAACACTCTCTAAAACCAATTCACTTCATTGGAGAGATGATGATCATTTGCTTCAAAAGCTGAGCCTTTCATAATCAGTCTAGGAAGCCAAATTGCACACAACCTAATGGTCCTTTGAGAGGCTGGCTGGGTACCCTGGCAGATCCCAGAGCTGGTGAGCTGTGGACATTTTGGTGTCTTATTACACTAATAAACTGATGTCTAAACTGACCCAGAAGTTAATTATGAAGTGAAAAGCACACCTGTTGTATCACTTGCCACCAAACTAAGAGCAATTATATTAATAAAATTTAATTAAAACTTGTAATCAGTGAGCAGCAATCAATTGACACTGAAAATTGAGACTTGGTGTTTGAGTGACTCATACAATACTTTAGCATTTTAGGAACTAATGACATAATCATATATAATTATTTTAAATATTTTATAAACTGCAGTGAATTTCCTAATTCTGTTTGCTAATTATGCAATATAATTTTAAGAAAATTTCATGGATGTTGTAGTATAGCTAGTATGAGTCATTTGTCACCACAAGATTTTAGAGAAGTCCTCACTCCTATAAATAGAGCCATAGGCATTATGTATACACTGTGTCTTTTTATTTAGTGGGTTTTTTTAAAATACGTGTACCTCTAGTTACTATCGCTATTTTGATATATATAGTAGTACAAATGTTACTTTATCTGAATACTAAACAGTACTGGCAGTAGTTAGAAATATCATGCTTGAGCTACAGCAGAACAATGAGCCTTCTAAAACATTGTGTCTAGGTTATTTCAGAAAAATATCTAAAGCAACTATTCCTAGGTATTATAGAAGCATAGAATGAAAGAGTTCACTATCTAGACTAGAGCAAAGAATAGGCAATAAAAAAATGTGTGAAGAGATTGGAAACTTTTATGCAGAAAGTCAATGGTAGTACTAAGAGTGGAATTCTTAGAACCTTTATACTATTATTAAATACTACTACTAATAATTATAGTACTGAGAGGTTTGGTTAGGATTAAATTATCATTGAGTACAAGATCAGCAGACAGAAAAGACTTTCTGAAATTATTCTGAATATTTTCTATCTAATGTAAGAAAAGACACAGATTATTATGAAAAGCTATAGATGAGCCAATATAGGAAAAGCTGTGGAAACAGGAGACAGACTAGGCTACCTATTATCATCTTGGCTACATCTTATTAATATGCTTCATTCTATAAAGATATAAAATAAAGTCCCCATTCAGAATGTTTTCATTCTATGCTAACAGGAAATACATGTCAAACACCTGCTGAAATCTGTGCTCTTATATTCATCTTTAGACACCTGAGTAACAACTTTGTTCTTGAAAATGCTGAGCTTTCAATTACTGCCAGTGACACCTGTGGTCCAAAACAAAAGTAATTTGCTACTTTTTTCTAGAAAGACAGCCATAAACTTTAATTTAAAAAAAGAAAAAGACAGCTATGTTATTGCCTTTAAACAAACTTAAGTGCTGATTGGATTTGGAAAGTGTGAAACAAAAGCCCCAACAAATCTGCAAGTGCCTGAACCCACACATTGGTCACAAGTGACAATGCTTACAGAACCCTTGATCTGACAAAGACATGTACTAATGTGTGGGATAAAATGCAAAGATACCTTCCTGAAGGTGATAATACTTCTTATGAAGTCTCCAAAACTTGTCATTCTCAATGCATGTACCATTTTGAGGGAGTGTCCTCATACTTGGCCATGGAAAAGGACTTTCAAGCAGGTCTTCCTGCTGAGGTCGAACAACCATGTCCTCATGTGCTTCTGCAGCAAGACAGCATGCACAGCCCGTGAATTTGACTTGTCGGCTATTATTGTAGGTACTCTGGTAAGATTTTATAGACACAGTGAATAAGTTGAAAAGGCTCTTCAGGGTTATCAAAGGAGAAGTTGCAAAGAGTTACTGTGCCTTCATCTAGAGTTTGAGCTAAATATCACAGCTCTTTCAGGCAGGTCATTGAAGTATAGGGAAGAACTTTGACTCACCATGCAGGTAGAGTACTTTGAGTTACTTCACAAGAAAAGAGATCAACCTGATTCTTCCTGACAGTTTAACAAATGAGTCATGCCATCTGTTTTTAATAGTAGTTCAGATCTCCCCAAACTTTCTGTAGATTAACTAAGAAATTACAAATTATTGTTCTGCATGCTCCTATGTCTACTAATTCTTTAGTTAATCTGCACTGAATAAATACCTGTATGCTGATTGTCTTTTCTTTAAACGATTACCATTGTCATAGTCACTTGTTGGCACAGGACAACACAGGGGTTCCTTCTATAGTATTGCAGAAAGGAATATATGCAGAAAGCAATCTGAAGGCATAATCACTGAGCTACAGTTTTTCTGTTTTGCATAAAGAAATTAAAGACATCATAATTTAGTATTTTCTAAGCACTACTGATTATAAAAAAAAAAGGGATCTGGCTGGCATGAATTAAGTATGTCGTGTGTAGATACTCTGATTTTCTTTCTAATGTAACAATTTCTTCCTGTTTTACTTAGTGGCTGAGTAACTAATGCTTGAAAGTTTACTGTTATATGCTGATAGCTTGCTCTGAAATATGGACTTCTCATTTTCATTTGTAGATGATTACCCAAGAAATGTATGAAATGAACAATTATGGTATATAGTTTGAATAGAGTGAAGCCACACAGATCAGTACACTAAAAGATGTCATGTACTCATCACTAAAATGGACTACTGAGACAGTAACAGGAAAAAGAATCTGGGAATACTTTTGAAAAATACTTAGTTTACAGGCAACAAGTGCAAAGAGAAGGGGGAAGAAAATAGAGAATTTTATTTGCATAACTTAGAAAATGCCCAAAGATGTTAGGGTATAGTTGATAAGACTTGGATTCAAGAAGGACTTCTTAAAAGAAAATGCAGTAACCTCACATATAAAGGCTCTTATAAATAAATAGTTGTCACTAAGATCACGAAATAAATCAGTTATCTGTTACTCAGATCAGCACACATGTTCAAAAAATTAGCAAATAACCTTTGACAAATTTGCAGATATTTCTAGCAGAAATGACAACAATAAAGAAGCAGGAAAGATGAAAAAGAACAACTACAAGTATATGAAAACATTCATGATTCTAAGACACTTTCTTGAGAGCCAAAAATCCAAGCATAACTGATTTTACTGAGAGCTGATACCATCAAGTGTTTCATAGTGATTACCTGTTACACTGAGTAAATTAGTTTTCCTGTAGAACACATTCCTCTTCTTCACTATAGACAGTGTAGTCAGGAGACAGTAAGTTTTTCAAGAAGCTGCACTGGGGGGAGGAGTGGAGGGGCCCTACAACCACTGCTGCCCATCACATGAACGTCCTGGAAATGGGCAGCAGCTGCATTATACCATGGTGTTCCATAGCCAGATGCTGCAATACTGCAGGAAATCCTTGTAGAACCTGATGTTGTTCAATGAAGCATTAGTTTTTATCCTGTTCTCTTTCCTGTCTTCCCTTCTCTAGGGCTGAGAAGATTACTTTTCTGGGCAGCAGGGAGATCAGAAAGAGAGAGTACTTTGCAGTTCAGGTTAGGTAATGAGTTCAAGGATTAATTGCAGAAGTTAGTGCACAGGAAGCAAGGGAGTCAAAGTACACTGCACCAACTATCCTACGTTACATCTATAGCCACGTGCTTTTGAGATACAGACATACAATAAGGGAGCTTTGACTGTTTTCAAAAGTGATTCTGCTATTCAAAGGAAATTGGTGTGTACCTCCCCGAGTGTAAATGAAAGCTGTTTGTTCCATCTTTGTATACACTAACCTTCTCTATAACCAGGCACCGTAAAGGGACTGTTACTGAGTGGATGCCCAAAGTTCCACAGCAGTGTAAGCAGGTTGTCCCAGTTTCCTCAGTCTGGGCCTCTCCATACCCCAGACTAGTGAAATATGCTGTGGGTAATAATCATTGTGGTTATGGGTATATGGGAAGATATTGCTTCAGCTGTCTCCATTAATTATTCATTTATTAGTGGTCTCATCAGGACGAGAGCTTCAGCTCTGAGGCTGGATATGTGGGATAATCTCATTGTCTTTGGCCAGGAAACGCAACTGGACAGTAATTTACAGTGAAATAATGTAACCCCAGCTCCCCAGAACTGACACCGCTGTGTCACATCGCATCGTTATTCAAGTGTGAAACAGCTGCCCCTCTCCATCCACGCCAGACTTTCAGCTGGAAGAAATGCTGAAATGTTTCTTCCTGTAAGTTTACAAGACTTTTAAAAACATGCATAAGTTTTGAACGTGGCATGTTGGTCAATGATTTTATAGCTACCTTCACAGCCAATTTCAAGCTGCTCTGATGAGACATATCAAATGGCTGTCTTTAGGAAGCAGCTAAGTTCTTTGCGTAACCTTAAAAAGCAGAGTTCAATGCACCTCTTGTTTGGTACTATGCATGTTTTGCCACAGAACTCTCACAGCTTTCATGACAGCTGTATTTTGTTCTTAAAATAAGCTTAAAAAACAAATGCCTTACATTGACCTATATGGAACAAACAATTTAGCAGGAAGATAAATTATTAGTCTAAGTTATTTGAAAGCAGTAAAAAGGAGATGAAATTAATTTGGTCCAAAATAGATGGTAAAAATTTAGGCTAGAGTTTCTCAGTGGAGTCAGTAGGAGTTATTACTTAATAAAATGAATTTGTTGAGTAATTTTAGTTTGTTGTGTGACTCTGGATCTGACAGAGGGATGCCCACTAACACCCCCACCCCCAATAATCCAATGTATTCTCTCCACTGGATGAGTGGGGAGATGCTGCTAAGGTAGCTTTTCCATTGACTGTACTACTAGCATGTATCTCAGGCTGCTATCTGAGGTCAGACCACCAAGAAAAATGGTGATCTAAATATGCCATATCATTTCCGTCAGGTATATTGGAACATCTGCTGTGGGGCAACTTCCTTAAAATCCCCTGGGTGTAATCCTTCATGTTAGAGTTCAGAAGGGAGAGGGGAAGTCCAAACTTTGAAAGTGTCTCCACCAGGAAATAGAACATCTTTTGTTTTACTTTGTAGGTACTGTTTTTGTGGACAAAAATATACCCTATCAACTGTGTATTTGTTTGGTTTTGTTTCCCTGTTTGTTGCATCAATAAAATCTGCACCTGTTTGTTTTGGCACCAGGAACAGTTAGCTGTCTAGCCTGTATAAACATTTCCCACCTGCCTTGCTTATCTCTCCTCCAGTGATAAATACCCACTACACTTGCTGTGGGTAATTAGAAGGCCAGTTAATTCAGAAGAGGCAAATACTTTCTTTCGGACATCTGCAAACACGTTTGTTTTTTTTCCCTACAAGCACTTTTCTATTAGAAATTACAAGAGATGAATTTTTTTAAAAGATATATAGGGAGAAAACAGAAAGCATTTCTAGATGATGTGTTGTTATGATGAACAGGCATTAATAATTGACATTCGTGGTGAGAGAGAAGGCAGTACGCACTCTGAGGGATTGTGATGATATCATGGTAACCATGAGAGCAAAGCCCGAGTGGTCTGTGATGACGGCAGATATGTGCATAGCTTTATACAAGCTGTTCCTCTGTTGGATGGTTTATATTTGATGGAAATCCGTTTATTAAATTCATACGTAAAATATCTACACATACTCCTGAATGTTTTCTGGGGACAAGATTAGGTCAGCTCAGTTGTACAAACATGGGGAGAACAAACCGCTACTAACTTTAAGCATCGCCCTAGTGAAATGAAGCAGAATTTCCGTCCTTGTGTTACAGGGGGAATAGCTGTGCTGCAAGGGAGGAACCTGCAGATGAGCGAGCCTGCTTTCCCGGAGAGATAGGTGAGATTTTCATCCTGTGTGCCCAGGGCACAGGCTGTTTTATGAGGGATTACAGTCAGCTCCTATGAATTGTTGTAATTACAATTTCCTTTTGTAATCTCCTCTGTAGTCCTATTCCAAGCCTTCCAAATATAGTGCAAAGATGTATCTCTTCTGTGATTACAGACACGCATCCTATTGCCTTTGCATAACTTAAAATCTATATGATCCCACAAACAGCTGCTATAACTTGTCTTCTTCACACCCTTGCAAACTAGTTTACAGTAACTCCTGAGAAGAATATTCTTTTTTCAGACCTTTGTTTGCCTTGATAATTAATACACTTCTCAAAATCCAAATAGTTATTATTTTCACTCTAATTGTTAACTCAGTTAATTAACTTGGTGGCAACAATTTCAAAGGGCAGCTTTTTGGCTGTCAATGCATAATGCGGGAGGACATCCTCAGGTCCCACCGTTTCACGATGGTGAAAACAGGCAGCTTCTGAGCTAAGACTGGCACAGTACAGTGGGCCTCAAACCCACGTTTAGCTGAGGTTCTGTTGCCTCAGTTTGCTGCTGCCATTCCTTGTTTGTAAGGGAAGGCTGCATGCTAGCAGTGATACAAAGCTGCTCCTTGTTTCAACGTGCTTAACTAAGGCTTTTTTGTACATTATCACTTTTTACTTGTGTTCAGCCATTCTGTTTAGCTGCGTGAGCTGGCAACGCAACTGAGTTCTGACATTAGAGAATCCCTCTGGTATGAGAATTTCTTTGCTGGCAGACAGCTCTCTGCCTTCACACTGCCAATGGCGACAAGGGACCAGCCGTCAGTAGGTACTGTTCTGTTGTAGTTACTAAGTATGTGTTCCTGGGAAAATAAACATGTAGCAGGTAGCTGCAGAGCACTTGACACATAATGTGTTCTTTGTCTCTTTCCTGGTATACAACTCTGCTGCATAAACCTCTGTTTCGGGTGGTACTTGTTTGGCAGTAGTATTGTTTCAGGCTAAGTATGAGCAGGTATGTCTTGGTTGTCTTGTCCTCTATGCAAAGGATGGCAAAATCATAAAAACTATGAAATGTAAGGCTCATAATTTCATCCTCAGCCTTCCAAGATAGGAACTGGGGCCTCACAAGCTGCCATTAATTGAATGATTTTTTGTGTGTGTGTTTGTTATTTCCTATTCTGCCTGAATACACTAGTTAGGCAAGTTTAAAAGTCTTTTTATTTACTGATGGCTTATTTTTATAGAAATACACTCATATAACCTAGGACTGCATACAACAATTGTAAGAAGTATTTGCTCTAAAGTCAAACAAACATGTGCTATCACTTAGAGACAAAGAAATGATGGTTGGAAAAAAGAAAATCTCTTCAATGTTAGAATTTTAGTTACCATTGCAATGTGAGATACTTAGCAATGGCACATCTGGGTAGTACCTTATATTAATACATGATCAGTTCAGTATAGCTTGTGGCATCTCAGCCATCACTTTCCTTCAAAATGATTTTCAGGACTGCAGGAATTTCCATGAAATGCTGTCTTAAGAGAGGTGTAGGTTCTCTGACATGTAGTTATATCTTTATTGTCATGATTTCAGGTGGGAAGAGCAGGGCACTCTCCTGAGCAAATGAAGTGTCCCAGTCCCAACTGAAGGATAAGAGGTAAATATTAGACCTTTTAAAAATGTCCCAGGAATTTTCCTCTTTTTCTTAGTTCTCGTGTAATGTCCTTCTTAAAAAAACATGGACACTGGACACATGTATTTCATAGATATTGAAATCTGTGATAGAATGAGATCTGAATTCATAAATGTGTTATCACTCTTCACTGTCCAGAGGGATGCGTAAGGATCACTGACCAAGTTCGTCTCTTTTTCCCATAGTAGCCTAGTTATCTGAATTCTCTCTTATACTTTTCCTGTTTTCATCTCTATTAGTATCATTTCCACATAACTTAAAATGTTTTTTCATTTCTCCTACTCACTAAAATATCAGGAATGTTTTTATTAACCTTGGTGACAGCATTTTTTATTACAATAAGCATTTTGTTGGCAAATACCCAAACATTTCACAGTATAAAGTGTTGCAGTCGTTGATCGCTGCGTACAGGAGGCCCCACAGTTTTCTGTGTTTAGTGTGCAGACATACATTTCAGAAGAAAGTCTTTAGAAATGGATAAGGAAAAAGAAATATAATGAAAATGTACCTCATTTGTTTTTCTCCCTCTTTCCCTGAGAAGTAGAAAACAAGAGGAATACTCAACATTCTGCATAAAGGCAAAATAAAATACTTGAGCATCCTGGGGGAAGGGAGAAGGAAGGTTCAGTGACAGGTAATTTCATGTTCCATCTTTATGAATTACAAACCCATTTGAGGTAAGCACTAACTTTTCTGGTGTCTGTCTGGAGCACCTATGTTGCTGATTGATTGTCCTTTTTCACTTGCACTTACTCTTCAACTTCTGTGGCCATAAGGTAGGTTAAAAGACTAGTTTCTACAGGTTCTGAGGATCAGCCATCAAGGCTGAATAATTTTCATTGTATTTTCACCCTGTTTTTTCCCTCAGGGTTGAAGAACTAATAGGTGTGTTGTTTAGCAACTGAAATGAGCCTGTTTTGTTCCTATTAACATTCAGATTTAGCTCAGGAGAAAGTACTCATCCATTTCAAATATCAGCTTTGTGCCAGACCAGCTATTACAGACCTGGAAGGCCACTGTAAAAATTGGCATTAGTTTTCCCATTGAAAAAAGTAGGAAACGTATAGTACTGGCACAAACCCAACATTTCCTTTTTTAGATCAAGAGGTTTAAGTATACACCATGTTTGTAGGCTGATAAATGAGATCTCTTCCAAGGAAGCTAAACTAAATGTTTTTTTCTGTTTGCTTTGTATAGGAATTGTTCATTGAGGACTGAGCACTTCCATTTGAATAGCACATTAAACAATTATTTGCTCATTTAGGCCACATTTTTTCATCTGTTTCTCTCAGTAAGAGTGCCAGGTCAGACTGTTTCTGCCACATTGTCAATAGTTCATTCCTGTCCTGTGCAGTTATTTTCTGCAGGCTTATTTTTAGGCTGGATGAGTTCCCTAGTGCAGTTTACATGCTTTTATAAACAGTTGTGGGAGAGCTACGTGGGGGCAAACAAGGAGAGAAGAGAAGGGTACATGGGAAAAGATTCTACTGAGCTGAGAGGAATGTCTGTGGAATCATGACTTTAAAACTGGCCTTGCTAGGATGATCTTGCTGCCTCCTTTTTGAGTCTTACAGTGTGTCCAAGTAAAAAGCTTTATCTTAGCTCAGGTGTTTTGCTGCACACAGGCTCTATGTTCTCTGTCTGCGTTCAATATTGATTTCTCATCTCACTTGGTTTCCCAAGATTTCTTAATACTTCCTTTTCAGATTTTAGACAGGTGCACTGATTTGTTTTGATTTATATGAAACATTTTAGACTATTCTTTAATCTACTTCCGTGTATTGATTTTCTTGTCTGATGTTTCAGGTGTAACAAGAAAGTTATTTTAGTTTTGAAAAGAATATCACTCAAATATTTTTCCATTAGTTTCAATACAACTTTGTGGCCGATTACATATTTTTCCATGTTGTTCAAAATAATAATGATATACTTTTATATACAGATATTGTGGATATTCAAACAGGGTTCACCCTCCAAAATCAGATACAAAGATATTTTATGTCTCTGTTTTACTTTGGTGACTATGTTATTTTATTAACATTTTAGAATTATTTATGGGTAGAAGATTTACATATTTAATATTAAAAATTAAATTTTAAATGGGAATTATTAATTAAGGCTATGAATCTCTTTCTACAAAGCACGCAATATAACAGAATTCTTAATGTGAGATAGTTTCACAAAGTATACTGTATTAGCAGAGGATGGACTAGAAATTTGACTCAGGTTCCACTGAAGCTGATGGAAGTCTCTGCATTGGTACTTAGGGGGAATACACACTGCCTAATTATAGCTTAGGCTAAATCTCCCTAATTTCTTACTATAGTCAGGGAAGAGAGATGATCTTCTCCAAAGGACAGTTTAGAGCAGAAGCCTAGCATAGCTGTTCTTATTCATGCCCTGGAGGATCATGTGGTAGAGTCCTCTTCAGTCTCTAATTATCTGTATAACCTGAGGATTCTATAGCATCCAGTGCCATAGCAGCTAATCCTTCACATGTTAATTAGATCGGTATTAGGGTATAAAATAACAATATTCATTTTAACTTTACATAGAGTAGAAAGTTGCCACGTAGGTAGGTTTTATAAAAATGTCTGTTATAAAATTCCATAAAGCACATTATTATTTTCTATAAACATACACAAAGACAATAAAATTAGCAGCAGAATGTTTAAGCGTGCTTTTAGGCAGATTTCTTAAAGATAAATAAGGGGTCAATGAAAGAAGAATGTGTCCCATTATTTACTACTTAATAGGTATCATTACTTCCTAAGCCTGATTAGTAAAACTATTCTTCTTGGTTCAGACATGCACACTACACACACACATACCATTTCGTAGAAGAAAAGTCTGCACGATTTATTCCATCTTGCCTTTGAGTTTTAAAAGGAAAAGATTAAAAAATGTAATAAGTCTGGGTCAAGGCATTTCATGTTATAAAATACATGAGGTCTTGGGCAAGTATCACAAGTCCCAGGGTCAACAGGGAAAACAGTTCTAATGGTTTTATCCTAAGTCCCTGAAAATGTAAGCTTTTAGTTACCTTTAGTCAAATCAGGACACTATGTATTCTTGTTAGGTCAATTCTTTTTTTTTTTTTTTTTTTATTTTTTCAAGGATTATATAGCTCACTTCCTCAGTTCAGCTGGGCTGTATAAGAATCTTCTACTTCCTGCACCCTGAGGCATTCTCAGCTTTGCTTTCAGTACAGTTATCAGTTCCACATGTCATCAAAGGAATACACAGGTTTTGGGTGACTGTTGAATATTGTCCTTTTAGTTTCTCTTTCTCAGTTTACTGAGCAGCTGCATAGGAAAGAACCACCCAGTTATGTTTAAACCATGCAGATATTTAAATTGTTTTCTTGTTAAAACATTAACATCTAAACTATTAATTTAATTAAGGCCTATATAATCCTATGGCAAATACCATAACATTGTAAAAATTACAAGGTTCACCACTGTCCACAACCTGAAAACAGTGCTGAAAGATGTACATTGGAATCAAACTACCTACTAGAAAAAATTAAAATCAGATAAAGTAAGCTACATCACTCTGGTATCAATTAATGTTAAACCAACACTCAAGATGACTGAGGCTGCACTGGATTGTACGTATTTTTCAGCAGCAGTGCTGGTTTAAATAGTCTGCACCTCCAGCTGCTAATTCCTCCCTTTTCCTTTCAGTGTGCCGGGATAGCTAGTTGTGCAGCTGTGAAGTTCAAACAATTGAAAACCATTATTTTCTCTGCTGGGTTACTTGTCAGTGAGATCAGTTCCCCACTTTGGTTCACAGTGTGGATGAGTAACCATTTATGCCAGGTCAGCAGAAGAAAGAACAAAATGGCAGGGATGAGAAGCCAGGATGCTTTAACTGGCCAAAGACTGTCAAAAGTTTTAGAGACACTAAAGAAACCTTTCACATCTTCCCATGTTGGTAAAGCTCAAAGAATCCATATTTTCCCTTACGTGTACATCCGGAACTCTTTATTATATTGCAAAGGAGTGGACTAATCAAACCAGAACACATTATCGTTTCTGAAGAGCCGAGTTAATTTTGTCAGTATAACTTCACACATTGCTACATACAGTTCATACGTGTATATCTAGATGTTTTTTCTTTCCATAGTGCATTATTTTGTTCCATAAATATAACTTTGCAGATGTCCATTCACGCAAAAAATAAAAAAGGAGAGGGGGTGAAAAAAATCTACGATGTCTGCTCTCGGAGTGATGTTCAACACAAATACATTCTAAGAATTGAAGGGTATTCTTTCTTTTGTTTATTCACTTCTAAGCATAAGAAAGGGATTTTTAAGAGCCATACTAGATGTTCATGGGTGACATTATAAAAGAAGGAATCTTTTCTTTTTTTCCTCAGTATTTCTGTGACATGTCAGAGATTCCTTTTTTTTTTTTTATTGTTTCAGTTGAGTGAGTTATGCTGGCATTTTAGGCCCACTTACAGATTGTATTAGAGCATGAGTATCAGAGTGCTTTTTCAACATCTCCGTTTAATACAGCCTTCCTACCTGTGCACTCAGATCTAATTCTTTATTCTTTTAAGCCAGACAGTCAATTTTAGAGGTTTCTGTTCCTAGGCACTTGTTCCTGACCCCATGCCGCAGTTTTGGTTGTGCCAACACTCTGGTGCATGGAGTTACCTGGCTTAGAAAAATTCTTCCAGGGTTTTCTGGTTTGTTATTTAACCTGAAAAAAATAATTGAATGAATCTACAGCATATTTCTGTAAATGCTTTGGATTGCCACAACTCAAGTGACAAAAAATTTCGTCAGAACAGCAGGAAACATTGGTAAGGGTGAAGAGTGATATATGAAATGTATCTGCCATAGAAAATTCCACATGTGGAATCTGGATTTGGTCCCTTGCTCTTGGCCCATTGGGAGGTGAAGGTTTAGGAGACACCATATTTCTTCTTGTGGATATGCTACTTATTAAATTGTTCTTTAGAAATGTTCAGCATAGTATAGTATTAAGTAATAGTGATCATCTGGGCTGTAGAGCTTAATAGCTAAGAGCTGTCACATAACTGCATTTTCCACTTCCCTGTCTGCTGCTATGGATGAGAAGGGAGGGGACCTACTAGAATCAGTGACTTTCTCTATACAAATTTCCCCCTCTCCCCCAAAAAAGGTTTACATTTTTCATGATTCATTTTGCATCGTGTGGGATTGCCAGTTGTATATTCTTGCAGGCAACTGCTCTCTTTACACATTGAAATCAGGACAAGCTTTTTTTTTCATGATCACAAAATAACTTGCTTTAAGATTTTCAGAAATGTTTTCCCAAAATTTATTTTCACAACAGTACAGTCTCTTTACACCCTCAATAATTCCAGTGCCTATTCTCTGATACTTAAAATAGCTAGTTATTTCTGTAGCTTCCACCTGCATCTTTTGGAAGTGTCACAGGTTTATCTCTCATTACATTACTTTCTATTACTTAATCTTAGCCATTTTGCTCTAGTTCTTTATAATTTTCCTTTCAGTTACACGTCTTATTAAGGTACTCATATGATAGCTTTCATAATAATCATCAATCATTTTTATTTCAGAGTTTAACATTTTCTCTTTGATGTCTTTTAATTTTAATTTAACATATTCTGAATATTTTTTTTTAATTCTTTCATTTTCCAGTAACCTATTATGCCATCTTTCATCTTTTCCTATATAATGAAATTCAAATAGTGGTTTAGCTATTCATTCCTCAATTATGAACTGTAGAGACTATGAGGAGATGAATAGGTTTTGTGTGATAGATATTTTAGAAGCAGCTTTTTGGTTAGATTTAAAATAAACAGGAATATAAAAATTGATCAGAATTTAAATAAAGTGAAAACCTAAATCCGTATGCCAAGCAAAGAACCTAATTTATTTTACCCATATATAACATAGATTTTTCTTTAAATAGCCAATCACCAAGAAAAATAAATTCTGATGCCGACTTATTCTTCTTAGGTCTCTGAGAGAACTGGCAGAAATGGCTTACACTTAAGACTATATTAGGGTCTCTCCTTGTGTAGATACATAATAATAGTATTTCACAGGACTACTTCAAGGCATAACTGGCTAATCTTTGGAGAAATCATCACCAGCTTTCAGGTCATAAGAAAGATGGCTCAGTACTATTAATAAATATGTCCATTTGTTGTCACTGAATATTTACACACTTAAATCAGAAACATTTATATGGTGGTATGTTAAGCAAAAGTTTTATTCTGTTTTGAATCCTTTGTTCTGCAAAACCATTTTACTACTTGGTAGAGTTCGTGGATTGTATGAACTATGATGATGGTAGAGCTGCTTTGTTAAATTGTATTGCTGCTACACTGCTAGATGTGAGGAGCTTAGGTAGTACCCAATGGCACTCACCGTCTGTCGCTCCCTTGAACTGACTGAAGGATCTCAAAGTATTCCCTATCCATCACGACCACCACTTTTGTTACCGCCTTCCCCTTACTTCTGCCATTTCAATGCCATAGTCTGGATGTATACAGTGACGTTCAGGCTTTTCAACAGCATGAATGTGAAAGAAATGCAATACAAATATTTCTCATCAAGTAGAATTTTCTGTATTTCAATAACTGTTTCTTCCCTACTTGATTACATTACATCAGTGACTGCCTACTGTGGTTTGTATCTCCCTGCACAAATGAGCACTCCGGTGTTTTGCTTCAGGTATGAGAAATTTTTATGAAAAACAGATCCATTATTCCAATAGGCTTACTAACTTAGAAACAGATGATTTACAATATAAAGTTTTTAAAGTATTGTCTGATTTATGGCAGTTAAATTGTTGTAAATTTGACAAGTCCCTTGGACATCCAATGTTCTTATGGGAAACATGACTTTGGATTTTTCCTTATACCGATTTCACAGAAAATGTTCAATACTACACATTTAGTTTTACTGGTAAAGGTAAGTCTGAAATTCATGTCAACTCATTATAAACTTACATTTTGTTTCATTTAAAAACAATTCTCCTCCTGTTTCTGCCTCTTCCCACAAATGAAAAATATACTTTGGTAGAAACAGGGCAAAATCAGGCTCCTATCTTTTCCTCTTCTACTTCTAAGAGAAATGCAAAGGTTTAAAAATCACTGAAGAAAACATGAAGCCCTATATTATTTACATGAGTAAGGATTCTACAGATGGAGCTTGACATAAGGGTGATTCAGTGGTGTGGGTAAAACAGAAACTTCTCCAAACCTTTTCACACTAGTGGAAATATCTCTCATCTAGTATTTTTCTGATGCCTGGAAAGAAAAATACCCTTTTCCTTCCTCTCTATATAGTTTGTAATAGTGTAAGTATGCATTCCAGGTATTTTCTCCTGGCCACCTCACTGACTTCAGTGGGCATTGTATGAGGCCTTACTAGCAAAAATCCTTAGGCTGGATCTGTAGCAATTATAAATACATGGAGCTTTGTTAACTTGAGTGGAATTTTGCAGCTCAGGTGGTTTGCTTGTGTTTTCATGAGATTGTAAACCTCTATACATGCATGAACATAAACTGATATAAATGCTTACAAAGTACCTGCAGAGCAAATTCTTGCCCGTTGTGGTAGTTAAGCACCATAGTGTTCTGTATTACCAAGGACTGTTTCCTGTGAACATGTATACATACATACAAAAATATGTATGTTTGTGTTAGGTTGCAAAGCTACCATTGCATGTTCTTTATTTTTTAACAAAATCAAAATCCAGGATTCAGTAGCTAAATGAATACTGACATCAATGAGTGTTTTGCAATTTGATGAGAGCATGAGATAGGCCTAGATTTCTGTGGCTGAGTGGTTTTCTGAGTCCAGTTTCAAATGGTGCCATGCATCTCCAGTTTTACTTTGATGAGATATGCAGGTACATAGTCAGCTTCTTGTTGATCTGAAAAAGGTACAAAAGAAATGCAGAAACCTGATGCTTTCATGGAAACCATGGGAAATCAAGGGTCCTCAGCATGTTTGCAAATTGCATGTTAAGAAGTGCCTGAAGCTGATGACAAAAATTGGAGTTCCCTGAATGGAACTCCAGAGTACATTTCACACAGTGCGAAATCTCCATTGAAAATACTCTGCTCTGTGGCATTAAGATCAATACAAACTAAAAATTAAATGAAACTCAAAAAAGTAGTACCAAAATGGATAACCCCAAATCTTCTGACTCATTACGTCCTTTAACTGAAAGTTCATATATCCTTCAGCTGATACTAAAATACTTGGCATTAATCTATTGTTATGAATGTCACTGTTCTCTACAATTTGTTTAGGATTATATCTTTTTGAGTATTACAATTGGCAATTTGGCAGAGCATAAAGTATGAGCTAATGAGTTGAAAGAACAGACTGTACTTGCAAATTCAAAGCATTTACATATGAACTATCTGCAGTTTCTTCTGAAAATTTGTATTCCGAGTACCAGGTTCTGACCTCACTTGCAACTCCAGTACCCCATATTCAGCACAAAGAGTAACACTTTCTGATATAGTAGTTTCCCCTGTGTAAAGAAGTATCTCATATTTTGAATGTGTAACTCAAACACAACTTTAAAGTTACTGATGCTCTGCAACTTTCTCAGCACTGATGAAAGTCAGAAGGTAAGGATAAATGTGCCCCATTGCTTCTTCCTCTGATCTTTGCACATTAAACACTACTTAAAACACTTTCTAAAAAGCTCCAGGCCATTATTTTGGCCCCACTTTCCTGTGGAGGACTGCTGGAGTATGCCATACCTGGCTTGCACTTCATAAAAATAAAATAAAAAAAAATTGTTTATATCATAAATAATAAATCTCTATAGAGGTCTGTATAGAGGTTAAACAGCTTCTATACGGAGAGTTAACACAGATCGAGAACTTCATGGCTACTTAAAAAGATGAGCTGCTTAACAGATAAAGAGACCACCTTTTTTATTTTTAACTGTAGGATAGGCTTTGGACTACTCTACAAAGGCAAACTGATTCACAGAAGACTTAGAACAAAATTTGTTATAAGCCAGCAACAATACACTAACTCCCTCGATAAAGTAAAATGTTGCTTAATCTTTTTGTATCATGGTATCACCTAAGAGAGATATATTAATCAAGCAGCCTGCTTTACCATTCTACTGTAGCTTACTCCACATTAATTTCCCTCTGTAAACAAGTTCTGGAATTCATATGGAGAAAAAAATTATAAAATAATACAAATCTCTTACGGTGCAGGATTTACATTTGTCAGATGTTGGTGATTATGAAAGTTATGAAACTGTAGTTGGCAAATTATAAACTGAGCACAGTTTGGTGGTCTTTATGCTCCTCAAGCTTGTCCTAGAAGCATAAACATTAATAGGCCACTACCCCTTCCCCAATGCAACCAGCATCTATACAAATGCTCTATTTTCACCAGTCCTTCTCCAGATATGGCATTACTCTTTGTTTCCTCCTCATAAATTTTCTGGAATTGTTAACCTGTAACTTAGCTTGGATTCTACCAGTGCTACATGTCACTTTTTCAAGGAACTAATATGAGTTCCTGTAAAAAATATATGAACCAGTTATGCACAATTGTGTTTTCATGCTAATTGTAAGATTGGCTAAATTTCTGATCGGGCAAAACTAGTGGAATGCAGCCAAATTCCTAATATTACTTACAAGTGTAGAGAATAGCAATGCCTTTAGCAACTTCTGTTCATTAAAACTTTGAGATGGGTCCTTTAAATTTATGTTAACATTGCTTTCCAGTTTACTAGAAGGAGGAAAGTTATGCTGACAACGAGACAGTGTTATGGGGGGTGAAAAACATACATGGTCCAATCAGTGAAGCCGGAGGTGGGAGGAACAGCTGCTTCTTAAGTAATGACATATAAGTAATATTAGTCCCATTGGTTTAATTACATTGTAACCTTAAACAACAAACATCTGTTTTGCATGTTTTCTTCCCAGAGGCCCTGACATTTCCAACATAACCAAACCTTCTTATATTTTTCATGATAAAATAGTTTGAGGCAGTCAATATTAGGAATATTACTAGTATTTAAAAAAACACACAGCCAAACCCAAACTCAATCCACAGGAAAAACATAAACATAGCACAGTTGTTCTCATAGTTTTCTTACCCCCTATATTCTACTTGGTTGTATGCTACAGAATGCAGACATGAAGGATGGGGGAAAGAGTAGATTAAGATGTCAGTATTTTTTTTCTCCTTTTCTCCTGTCCTCATGAATGTTTGCAAAGAATACGTACCTGTGATCTATGAGACATACTTAACTTTCAGATCAATTCTGTTTCCAATATAAAAATAGCTGGTGAATCACTGTGCAGATCTCAAGCATGTTTTTAAATTCCATTATGTTTTCCTTTCTGTCTTTGATGCATCTACAAAAACAATCCATTTTTAGGTCTTGTATACTTGGTGTATGATGTACTGCTGTGATAAAGGGTGAGGGAATCTGCATAAGTCTATGTGCCATACAGGAGGTCTGAGTGAATCACAGAAAAAGGGAGAAAATCCTACAGGGCAAAGACTTGTTTTATAGTAAAATTCAATGTCCTGAAAAATTGTGTTTGCAAGTAGATGCTTCTAGATATCAAGTCCCGGGTCCCTAGAAATACCTAGAATGAGACAGCTAGGTAGGAAAGTATGTGGGAAAGATAAGTTGGCTGGATTGTCTTGTAAATATGGTTGTGTGCTTGTCTTTTGGAGAAACTTACCTAAAATCAGGAAGTCAATAATGTTCAGTGGAATTTAATTATGGTGTAGAAAATAATTTTTGAAGGAGGATTACAAATGTAGAAATGTATATAAAAATAAATATTCAGGATGCTGTAAATTGCATTATATTCATATATTTCAAGAAAGATACTGTATTTATTAAAGACGGAATTCAAGTTTAGAATTCATTTCAATAATTAATGAAAAAATCGTTGGGGTAATATTGTAAATTTTATAGATTATGGTACATACAAGATTAGTTGTGTCTATGAAATTTTATAAATCTGTAGGCTGTGGAAATTCACAATTAGAGATATGACCCAAACCCCCAAACTGATAATGCACTAACCACACACTTAAAAGGCATTTCATTACTTTAAGTCTCATATTAGAATGTACTGATTGTTAAAGATGTATTAAAATAGTTGGAAAATAACTGCTTTTCACGTTGTCAAAAAATATTTGCAAATACATCATATTCCACAAATACTCTGATCTGAAATACAAAAATATCTGTTTGAAATATTTTTATATGCATTCTAAACATAATAATCTTGTGTTTTGATACAAAATGTGCCTGAATTTAATTTAAAAGGTGTAAAAACTAATTGGAACCTACAAAAAAAAATCAGAATGGAATCTTTGCATGACATACTTTTTCGTTTTCCAGGAAGACTGTGTTGTCTTGCATGCAAAAATGGGTAATTCCCAGCTACTTTCAGTCTACCTAGCAGTTATTTTCAGAGACAGATTTTGCTTTTAAAATGTTCTTTCTACAGTATCACAACAGAATACCTTTTACTTGCCACTTCCATGACACATGTTCAGGATCAGATCAGAGTAACTGGCAAATCTTGCTGCAGCTCTTCAAGCCATTACCAGTGCCAGCTATTCGCCCTGACCCTTTTTTTGAGTGTTTTCCTCTCAACTAGAGAGTCAAGTTACTGGAATGTGCATGCCCATCTTAGCCAGTCTAGTCTGAGCTAGCATTTTAGCTTGAGCAACTCATAAATGTGGATTTTAACCTAAGATTCTGAATTATGAACTGAAACTGCAGAGACAATAACAGACATTGTCTTCTTCAGGCTCTGCTACAGGAAAATAACCTGAAGCAGAAGAACAGGCATGCAACGAAAAATAATTGAAATAGTAAAATTTCTGAGTTAATTTATCAGTATCTTCTCTGCCACATTAGCAATCTTAATCATGGTAGTACTTATGAACTAGGATGAAGTTTTCCAGTCTTTCTTCTCAGTGTAGTGCCTTTAATCTGTGATGGAAGGCCATATTTTTAAACTGTAACATCATTCTTGTGGTTTCTTTTTAATTTGTAGGTTTCTTTTTAATTTGTAATGCATTTGTAAAGTGACCATCAAAATAATCCTCTAATCTCACAAGATACTACATCATTGACCCTAATCAGTTGTCGTCATATTATGAATGCAAGTAATAAATTAGATATCTTAGGAAAGCATCACTTTGGGAGTTGTGATAACCTCAGGTATGTTTATATACAGACTCACGTCATGAAAAGACGTCTTCACACATTCTGTGAATAAGATGCACAATAGTAGCTCCTGCATGCATCGTCTCGCATTTAGTTGTGTTAAAATGCAAGTTTGTTAAACAGCCATGGAAGTTTTCAATTTTAAACTGGGCCAATGAGATAAACATTAGATGAAGTCATCCGACTCCACTGGAAAAACTCCAGTTAATAAGGTTCCCCATTAACACAGTGGATTGCAATCTGTCAGCATCTTCTGTTTTATATTGATCTTTCCATCCATATTTCTCAATGCTAAATGAAATGCCTAAAATCTAGAAA
Source organism: Grus americana (assembly GCF_028858705.1). Lineage (NCBI taxonomy): Eukaryota > Metazoa > Chordata > Aves > Gruiformes > Gruidae > Grus > Grus americana. The sequence continues at coordinate 7,547,043 of NC_072856.1, forward strand.
TTTTATGTGAAAAACAAACTAATTTGCTCAAAATTTCTACATAGTTATTTGACATTTAGTTCCATAAAATTAGAACTGATTGGCAACACTTATTTTAGTGTTTCAGCCCATTTATTTTTTTGTCTTGTAGTATCTGTTTCTAGGCTTTGTTTGGGCCTGATTCAAAGCTGTTGCTCTTAATATTACAATTTTTTCTTGGAGCTAGATATTGTTTCACAGTGTATGCTGAGGATATAAATAGGAAGTAAATGCGTGTTATTTGTGTTTTAGATCCCGTTACACAGGGCATATCTAAACTGCTAATGATGGCCAGGAAGCACTGGATCCCTGATCATTCACTCAGTTCCTTGGTTTACTTAGGATCATTCCAAAGCTGGAATTGGAGTGGTCCCAAAAAGCAGGCTGAATCAAATCAGTGCATTAAATTTAGCTTCCGCTACCTATGCAGTCTTTTAAAAATCTCAGAATGTTTAGCACCGTCATGCCACTCCTTTGGTCCTTTCTGTCACCTCAGTTTTGTGCTATGAAATCAAGCGCTCTGGTAGGCTGTAAAGAAGCCATTGTATTATTACAGACGCTTTGACATTTTAAAAGTGTACATCCATGATAACATATGCGGGCAACAGAGCACCACATGGGGATTAGAAGATAGTGAGATCCAAAGGCTAGGTACCCTGGATGTGGGCAATCTACCCCAAAAGAGGCTACCCTTAAGTACTGTGGATGCAAATCAGTTCACTCCACGTGATGTTGGGGTTGCTTAGGTATTTGAAATTGGTAGTGTTGAGAACATGAGAAAAAACATTCAGGGTTGGTTTTCTGCTCTACCTAAATAATTTTGCATGGGAGGAAGTGGTTTAAATTTGAAATTTTGTGTTGCGCTCATTCCTAGTTAAGGATAATTTTTTTTTTTTTTTTTAAGAAAAAGAAAAAAAATGTACTATCCTAAAGCTCTTGGGAAGAAAAAGAAGTTTTTGTCTGTAATGAAAGGTGTGGTAGGACACACTCACATGTTAGCTCTGTACCAGGCCAGTCAAATGACAGGTAGTGTTGCATTAAGATAGCATGAAGATTTTCCTTTTCAGGATTTACAAGGTGTAAGTAGCGTATCATTTCTGGTGAATGATAACTTTAAGAACAATGTGTAATTGCAAATTTCAGGGAGAAAGAGTATTTGTTGGCTTGTCTAGATTTTCTTTCTTCACTTCAACACAAGAAGCCAAATGCAAAGCCCTTCTTGCATTAGAGTTGGCAATATCACCTGAGTTGTAGAAGGTGACATTTCCTATTTGTTAAATTTTCACAGCATCTTGTTCTCTGTGCAGTTTTTATCTCTGATGGATCTTGGTTTTGAGCTTTTATAGTAAGGAATGAAGGACTCAGAAATAAAGTAACTCCAGAATCATACTAAAACCATATCCATGCCCAATTAATGGACATTTTTGACGGGTAAAGTGCAGCGGCTTGGCTGTAAAATCTAAAATCTCTTGACATATAGTGCTCCTGAGCAGTGGGAGAGGTTTTTTCTATCATTTCCAGTAACTTGAATGTATGAACAGGAATAATTCTAGTGTCTCGTCTGTATCACTGATGCTGCATATTGAACACATTGGAACCTCACTATCTTCACTTCTATACCCAACTTGAACCATCACTTCCATCCATACTAATTCTTGCAAATAGTGAATCTTCCCATCAAACTCAAAACGTGTGGAAGGGACTTCATTATCTTACATAGCTGCTATGCTGTGGGTCTTAAAATGCAAAGGTTATTAATAGAGGTTACATGTCGATCAATCTGCAAAGACTGTGAGGAGATAATGAAAAAGATTGAAATAAATTGAAGGTGGCATCAGCAGTGATTGGATCTACCGTGTGTGAATAACCTTTGAGGAGCAGGGCTGAGAAGGAGCCAAGAACTCACTGGCACATCTGTAAAACTCAATTTCCTTGGATGTTAGCCTCTCCTGGGTCTTCAGGTTTTAAGAACCTTTCACTTTGGGAGTTCTACAGTAAAAAATGATATTAAAAAAAAAAAAATCCAAAATATTATAAGCTTTCCAGAAGACCATGTAGAACATTTTAGTCTGGAAATAAGGCAATGCAACGTAGATTTTTCCTATTTACACTCAAATAAAACCTATTTCCTTTCAAAATAAATTCACACACTCACATACAGTGCTGGAATCCTTACTCTAAATCAAACAATTATAGAAAAACAGTAGCAGAGGGGGCCGTGAGAAGTCATGTGCTTCACCCCTTGGTGCTGAGGCATAATCCATCCTATTGCTCCTCAACCTCTATTTGTACAGTGGATATTTAAATATACTTAAAATCTGCTATTTTTCTCACTGAGACTTTCCTGTAGGGCCTCATGACTGGACCACAGAATTTGTCCATTGTTTTATCCTAGGATAATGTATGTGTTTCCAAGCAGAGGACTTAGCCATCTTCATTATCTAACGCCAAATATTCAGACAATAGAAGCTAAGCTTGTTGTCAAATTGCATTTCCAATTGACATTCTGTGAGACATTAGAAGTCACTACATATATCTTCAGTGCATGTGGGAGTCATGACATTAAAAATGACATAAAACTTATTATGCAGACAGAAAATAAACATTTTCTTCCCTTAAAGAATTTAAGATTGATGGATAATTACTTTGCTTGCCAAGGAGAGACTTCCATAATCAGAATAAATCATAAGGTCATTAAATTGGTAGGGCAATGAGAAATAAATCAATGCCCTGAAGATGACTTGTAATTGCTTGTTGCAGGATACATGGCTGAATGATATTTTGTAAAGACCATACTGTGCATCTATCTAATTGGGTTGGATGTGTTAGAGAGTCTATAACAGAGCTAGCTGAATAAGTCAAAGACCACGCACATATGAACCAAATGACTTACATGTCTGTGGGACACTCAGAAAAATCTGTACTTAATGCTCTATCTCAACTCTATCAGGAAATTCCAAGGCTGCCTTAAGAAAGGATGGCAAAAGAAACAAAAGGTTGATGCAATTCATTTTGTGTAGTGTTTCTAAACCCAACGATACGGAGACAAAAGTGACACGCAGTCATAGCGACAGCAATGCTATTTTGGAATGTTCTACTTGTACATCTTTCATAATTGGATTCAAATGACCAGAAAGTGACACTTCTCCCACAAGCAGCCAGCTCGCTCTTGTAGCCAAATCTGATAAATAGTTCAGAATCAAAATCTGAAGAAATTAAGACTTTGCAGTTCGTGACCTTTTAGTAATGTGTGTTCATAAATAATATATTCATCAAAATCAACTTAATTAACATGTGCGTCTGCAGAAAGGCAGTAAATAACTATTCTAAAATTGAAGTAAATTGTGGTACAGGATTATCAGTGGGCTTCACATTCTAGAGAATTGCCTCGAGTCTGTTTTGCAACCTGGGCAAAATAAATGTGCATATCTAAGGCCCACTTATTCTGCTGTTTTCCCTGTGGATTCCGGACTTTTTTGTTCTCGGTTAATGTCTATATCAGTCTGGATTAACTCCACTAAACATAATAGGATCATTCCAGATTTACATCAGTGTCGTTTTGTTTTAACATGCCTGTTACTAATGAAGTAAAAGGCAGGGATTTATTAAATGTTGCTGCTCATTCAACATGCTTAGTTTCAAGCAAATGTATTTGTTTAGTATGGATGACAATGATGAAGTGGTTATATGACATTAGGGCTTAATCAGTGTCTAATTCCTGGTGTGCTGGGAGCTGTACAAATATAGAAAAAGACATGTTCCTTACCTCCTGATCTCTTAAGATTACAAATGCAAATAATAGGCTTGGCAAAGTGATGCATTGTGCAAACAAATGGAAATAGTACAATTAATATAGTTTTGTTAGTTATGTATTGTGGCTGGGTTTTTAGGTTTTACTCTGTTTGGTTTTCGTTTGGGTTTTGGTTGGTTGGTTGGTTGGTTGGTTTTTTACCTGGGAGAAGATATAATGGAAGAGGAGACAGTAGGAATAGCCAGAGTAGTTACCACAAAAAAGCTGGGAAGGCACAAAAGGTGAGGACTACATATTTGCCCAGTAAGTTACTAAGAAGAGCAAAACAAGTCTGAAACGATTATTTAATCTGAATCCCTCAGTTTTATTGTTTGTTAACTGAGAATACGCACATACACAAGTGTTAGAGACTCCTCAGAGTGCTTATTAAAGCAGTTCACTATCTGCAGATTGCCATGGCTACTATCCAAGCATGTAATTCAAAGAGCAGTGAATATGGCATCATTCAAAATTCCAAACATTATTCTAGATTAAAAATTTGTGTATTGCCCTAATATTTATAAGGAGCCAAAGCAAAAACCACATCAGAACTCCAAAGCATACAGGCTGTTCAAAATTGAAATTCATTCTTCTGAATGAAACTCGTCAATATATTTCTAAAAACAAACTAGATGAATAAAGCAAAGAATGTATTTTACACATTTTTCTCATGGTTAAATCCAGTTTTAAATTTCATTTATGTTTATATTTAATGTTCAAGCTTTGATGTCAAATGAGTAAGTCACCAGCAAAATAGTTTCCCGTCTGTCAAATTACAGATAAATCTCTTTAGCTGGTTTAGAATGAAGAACTGAACTGTCCTGAGGATTTCATGGCTATCTCTATTTGCCTGCATTATGTTGAGTTAGCCTGAAGAAATTCCGAATGTTTTGAATGATGTGATAACATGAGCAATTAGAAAATACACTGCAGTGTCAACCATGATCAGTTTTAACATGGATACTTCAATAGTCACAGTCTTCTAGTAAAATTAGTTTCCTGAACATAATAGAATGATGAAATTCCTTTTATTGCTTGATTATATTCTACTTTCACTTTCATCCTGTCTCAGACCTTTTCTGAATCATGACAATTGCTTTTTTCTGGTGAGGTTTAAACAGTTGTCCTTTTCTGTTATCCATGAGTAAGAGAAAAACAGTTCACACTTTTCTGAAAAGTTGAAGTTCTTATGTTTCTGCAATGGTTTCTTAGAGAAGATAGCGGGCCAGATTTTCAGATGCAACAGTTCAGTGCAGTTCCATCAAATCTGGTTCTTTGAATGACAAAGTATGCAGTCAAGACGACAGTACACACGAGAGGTGAACAGAATAGGCCTCTGAGCCACACGAAGTTTGAACTTTGTTGAATGCCTAAAAATAAATTTATGAAATAGTAGAAAAAAGCGATTTAAAGATTTCAAGGCTGCAGTTGGATAAAGTAGACCCACAGTATCCACTGCTGTTTGTTGCTTATTTGCAGCATCTCTGTATAGAGAAGCGAAAAAGAAGTCTTTGAAGCCTTTTCCAAACAATGATCTCGAGTAGTTTTCTTGGACTTGAACCTTTTCAAAGACATTTCTGTCTTACCAGAACTGGGGACAATATTCTTTTTTCAGCACCACTGGTGGGCATTTTCATTTCCAGCAGCACTGTCTGAATACAGACAGGGAAGACCATAGGGCGGCACTGAATTGCCACATTGGCAGTTGTACTTAAAGTTAATCTTCGTGATGGTGAGGTCTATGCTTCACGTGTTAGATAAAGAGGAGTTGGTTCGCCTGTTAAGCATCTCAACTTGGATGCTTATGTGTAAATTGTACAGAAGATTAGGTAAGATTTTTGAGTAAATGCCTAAATGTCTTTGAGAACAAATCAGACAGACACTTAGGCAGGGAAGTAGACTAAAAGATCTTTTCTATCTCCGTTTTCTACAGTGCTGTGATAGCTCCGTGCCATTCCTTTTTACTTTCCCTACACTTCCACAATGACTTGGTAAAAGAATTGCAAATTGGCAGATGCAATTTCAATATTACCTGGAGAAGCAGACAGAAAGAGGGAAGCCAAAGACATTTCTTATTTCATTTTGGGAATTAAAGTTGAGGATAAGGGGTGTTTTCCCTTGGCCAAAGAGGCGGAGGGAAAGGAGGGATAATGCCAGCTGCTCTGTTACTCATGAAAGCAAGATCTCACTGATTTGATGTTCTTCTCCACCTACATACAGAGAATAATCATCGCCTAAAAATATTTATACATCCATACTGATTTCAAATAGAACACATGCTTCCAAAAATGTAATAAAGAGATGTATGTTCCAATAATGAAGGTTATAAAATATTTAAATACTTCCTCCGCTTCTCTCAAGAGGAAATGCCAAATAGCAAAGAGGAAGGAGATTCCAACTTCTCTTGTTTTTAGTGTGAGGTTCTTATTCCCCTTTGCTTTATCACTCTCTTCTCCCAGAATAAAAACCTATTACTATTTTGTGATGCATATCCTGATCCAAACTTCATACATATGCATTGCCATATGTTTCACACATCATATGCTTTCCTTAGTTTCATTTCAGGTTCAACATCAACACTCTTTACCCATCGCTTATATACACATACTTTGTTCATTTCACACATCTTCCTATGTTTGCAGAGTTGAATAAAGAAGTTGAATTGACTATATATCTTATAGGGAAGAAGAGATGCAGGCCCGTATGTAGGCCCTTCTATGTCATCCTTACTCTCTAGTTACTTGAAAAGAATAATGTAAGATATTCACTGACTGTGTGAATCCAACCTAACCTCCCTTTCCTTGTGCAGGAGTATAATTTCAGTGAAATTAAGAAAGAAAACAATTATGTAAAGCATCATGAGGAGAAATTACAAGCAGCTTTGGATATCTCTAGGCAGCATTACAAAATCAAATTTTAGATTCCCTCTCACCTGTGGAATGCCTTGGTTAGTTTAATGCCCAGGTTACCTGGGGACAGGTAGTTGTCTGAGTAGGGATCCTGAGGCTAACCTCCTGGCACAACCTAAAGCGAAGACTTAGCTTACAGCCTGCAGGCTGCAGGGCAAGCCCTGCTGCAGCTCAGGATGCTCAAGGCAAGAGACCTAGACATATATTTTAGACTCCAACGAGAGTATCATGGTTTTCCAGATAATGAAGTCCCAGCAATATAGAAGGAATCCTGCTTCTAATGAGTGAATGGAAAAAAAAAAAAATAGGGCAGTATCCTGGTTCTGGCCAGAACCAGGACAGGCAGAAAGGAAAAGTTTCAGGGGTTGTCCAGGTTTCAGCTGGCTAGAGTTACTTTTTTCCTAGCACCTGGTATAGTGCTGTGTTTTGGATTTAGGATGAGAATAATATTGATAACACACTGATGTTTTTAGTTGTTGCCAAGCAGTCAAGGTCTTCTCAGCTTCTCATACTGGCCTGCTAACGAGAAGGCAGGGGGGCCTGGGAGGGGCACAGCCAGGGCAGCTGACCCAAACTGGCCAATAGGATATTCCATCCCATATGATGTCATGCTTTGTATATAACTGGGGAGTGGGTTGGGAGGCAGTGTGGCTCAGGAACTGGCTGAACATTGGCTCTGGGTGGTGAACAGTTGTGCTGTGCATCGCTTGTTTTGCACATTCTTTTATCATTATTATAATAATTATTGTTATTCTCTTCTTTTTCTGTCCTAGTAAACTATCTCATCCCATGAGTTTTCTTGCTTTTTCTTTTTGATTCTCTGGCCTAGCCCACTGTAGGGAGAGTGAGGGTGTGGCTGTGTGGTGCTTAGTTGTTGGCTGGTGTTAAACCACAACAGGTGGGTGTTCCCAGCTCTAAATCACCTGAAAAATGGCTAAGGAACTGCCTATAGAGGACTTCTCACATTTGAAGCATGCTTTTAGGATAGTGCAATGGATAGGTGAAATGACTGCTATGCAGGACACAGCAGGAATTGTAAGGAGTTTTTCCTGGAAGTCTTGAGGTTTTTTGGTTGTTTTTGTTTGGGGGGGGGGGGAGGAGGGGAGGCATTCTGTCATTCTGTGATTTACCTGCCCAGTAGCTGAGGAAGGAATTGTAAGGAATTTTATTTTTTTTCCCAGTAGAAGTGAGATGATATAGCAGCCTTTTTCTTAAATCCTGCTTTCTTTTAAGGCCATAACTATATCATTATGGTATGCTAATGTACTTGGAGCAGGTGTTGTAAAATAGCATTTCTTATTATGTTTAAATTTTACAGTCTGCATTTACAGTTTATAAGAAAATCAGCACTTGAAATTGTGAATCTCAACATTTCCAGGTTTATAATAGCATTAGGCATTCCACCAACATATTTAGGATCTTACACAGGAATACTATATGCTTGTCTAGGCAATGATCCTTTTGATTTGTTTTCTACTTAGTATTTTAGTTATGGTGATAGATGGGAAGTATTTATGTTGTGGATGCTTACAAATGGATAACAAAAATTAAGAGTTCTGTTTTGTTGTAGAGGAAGAATTTGTTTGCTTGGTTTCTTGACCTGTATGGTAATCTTTGGTTCCCAAACTGAGGGATCTAGTGCTGTTTGGTGTTATTGATGGACAAACTGACTTTTGGACTTATTTAGATAGTGAAGAACAAATCTTCAAACTTTTTTGAGATCCTTACAGTCATTAATGTAATCATTTTAGATTATGCATAATGCAGTCGATGTTCTTATGTATGGGGTGGCTAACCGAAAATTTATTTGGGTAGTAATTCTGTTCTGCTGATATCTGATAAAAAGCAGATGGGTCTCACAAAGTACAAATGTTATGGCTCTTAGTATGAGGAGCATAGACAATCTGGATATTTTCATTTATATCTCTACTGTCCCTATTCGAATATACTTCATTTTTAACTGTGTTTTGCAGTTCTATTTCAGAAAATGTGAAAGTGAGACCTCCTATAAAATAACTAATAATTTAGTGATTTGCTCACCAGGAAAGTGGAATACCGGAGTTCATCTCCCTGCTCCAAATCATGTCATGTGCAAGCAGCATTTGGACAAGGAGGTAGGAATTAAGTGTTGTGTTGGCTAAGGGTACAGGTGCTTTAAAAGGTCCTGTTCCTAAGTGACTAACCTGAGCTGCTCAGGGCAACAAACCCCAGGGTACTGGTGTGAGCTATTGCTTTAGAATCCTGCAATACCCTGGTTCATCACTGCCATTAACCTTTGCTGGGGGAGGCACCTCACTTGACCTCTACCCTTTCAGAACCCTAAATATCAGAGGAAACAACCACTCATTTGATATTTACACAGATAAGAATACAACTTTATTCTTCTTTGACATTTATATACAGTTACATTATGGTTTTTCAGATAAATGTCAAATGAAAGGTTTCCAAACCTGACATTTTTTTAATAGTATGCCTAAAAATGTTGCGGTCAAATGAAGGACTGTGATTCATGTGGCACTTGGAATGGTCTACCTGTTTTCTTCACACAACTTGAAGGCTAATTCCAGCTAAACAGAGATCAGCAGAGATCAGTATGGTAGCACCTAACCAAAAAGGAAAACAGGAGAGTTCTCTGTGGAATTCATCAAGCTGAAGCAGAAAAACTCATTGTCAAGTAATAGGCACTCTTAGTCTTACTATCAAAGAGGTGAATAACCGTTTTAACTTCTCTGGTGAGGTTCTAGATATTTTACACAGGGAGGATTTAACATTTAATACCAGATTTACTTATTTGTAGATGCTTGACGTTATACAGGATTTTGATTTAGCACAGTGATACCACAAGGTACTGAAATCCCAATACATGTGTAAATTATGCTTCACAGAATACAGAAATTGCACTATAGAGTTGAACCACAATACAAGTCTGATTTTCATTACTGGTCTATATAATATGCTCACTGTCAAGAGACTGGGCATCCCCAGTTGCCAGGAAGGTATATGTGGTTTGGAACTAGCTCAAGCCTATTCTCTTCAAAGTTCCTTTTATCTTTTTTGTTCAGCTTTTATACTCTGTGTTGGATTGAGCCACCTACACACTCTGCCCACGTTAGTCTAGCTAACTCAGGAAGACATTCACAATCTTTTGATTAGCAGAAATATTTACACAACCAGTTCTTCCACTCAATTGACCCAAAGCCACCCTTTGGTCTCCTTTGTGTTGAGCTAAGTTCAATTTCCTTTGTAACAGCAATGGTCTGTCACTCCCTCCATTCTTCCCTGAGCTTCATGAACGTATCACCTTCACCCATATGCTATGAGTCTTCTCCCAGTGTAGAGGTTTATTGATTGGTCACAAACTCATAGACTAGTCCAGTTCTTTCCAAGAACTGATAGGGTGGGCATTACATCAGGAAAAAAGGATAATGGCAGATAAAAACCAGAACGACTTTTAATATAAGCAAGTCAGCCACCATCTTTCAGGGATTTTTAACTACGTGCCTGATAGATTAAGTTTTCTTTTCCAAAAATATGCACAGTTCACTTGTGATCAGAGTGGTGTTCTTGAGTTGGCCCAGCAAAGATGCTGTTCCATTGAGTTACTTCAGAAGGCTTCATTAAAGGCACATGGGATTTCTGACAGCATTTCTTCAATGCTGTTGAACTCTACTGTTGATACTATATTCTGTTTATAAGACCTTGAAAGGATGTTAGTAGATACTGACAAGTTTGCAGATTTTGTCAATAAATAACTTTGCAATCTATTTTACAGTGGTATAAGCCCTTTTAAAAAAGCTACAGTGAGATTTTATTACCTTACAGGATTTTCTTTTGCTCTTTTACAGGAGAAAGGGATGTAGCTCCACATTCGTTCATATATGTACATTTATTTGGTATATACAGAATTTACTGCCTAATGATTAATAGATATTCTAAGAATGCGCTATTTTATAGACAGTTACTTCTGTTGTCACTAAATGTTACTGGCCAACAAGGTGCTACCATTGACTTTTTGATTTGTATCAATCTCTAATAAGTGACCATTAAAAATATATTAATCATGTATTAACATTTTAAATTTTATGTATGTTTGGTAGTGAATTATCCTCAAGAAAATCTGAGGGTTGTAAATGTACATCTCAGCCTCATATAAAAGTGTTTAAGAGGCACCCTTACACTCTCATGCAAAGTACCAAGACTTGAGGTACGGGCCCATAGTGATCGTTGCCAGCTTCCCAGAAGGAAAGTGATCGGAGAGCAAACAGCCTCTTGTGCTCCTGCTTTGGCTCTGCTCTGCTGGTAGGCTTAGGGAGGGACTGGAGTAATTCATTCTTAGTGTAGGGCCTATCAGCAAGTGTTGTTAACATAACAGCCCTTTGGAGCAAAGATTTATGAAAGGGAACAAAGGAGCAAGCCATCAGGAATGCTCCTGATGCAGACTATAAATGCATAGTCTATAAATGCAAACTTTAAATAAATAGTGTGTGTGTGAGAGAGAGAGAGAGAAAAGGACTTGAGAGATGCAGATAGATTTTTAGTTTTCAAGTAGGTTGGGTGCACCAAAGGTGGTATCTACAGACAGTCCCTAGAGTTGTAACAAAATCTTAAAAAATAAAATATTTGTGAATATTGTTTCCTCTTTACTGGTTACCTTTAGCTCAAAGACCTCTATGAAGCTATATAGAATATCGTCAAGTAAAATTTGTTGTGGACAGTAGTTTAACATGGACAATATTAGCAGGCAGGAAAAGAGATTTACAACTTGAAGCTGCAAATCACGATGCAGCTGAAGCTGCATCTCTTTGTTCCACCTTTATGCTTATGATTAACCATGTGGTTTGTAATCATACAAATAAATTTTGCTTATTCGAGACAAGGGAGCTTCTTTTCTCAAAATTTTCTTTATAAACTCTAGCCCAAAGTTGCAATTGATATTGTGAGCTCTTTTAAACAGCAATGTGTATTTTCTTGTGATGTATTGTTGAGTTGAATCTCTGCTTTTCTTTCCATATTTCTATGAAATCAAGTATATAGAGTTATTTCAGCTGTTCATGGGACATTTTATTCAATTACAAATACCACCCTTATCCTGGCAGCACGCCTAGAAGTATCTCACTGTGGTTCAGACAATGATCATTAAATGTCATTATTTGTCTCCGTGGAACAAGACAGAGAAGAAAGTCCAGAGTGGGCTAGTTTTTGTTTTCACCTAGTTCTACATGCTTTTGTGTCCTGGAATTCTGCAGTAAAAGAACAAGGGCTGCTCACCGCTGCCCCCTATATCCCTCCACTGTTGGTGTCAACCATACTCATTAAATGGCCATGGGCCAAAAGTTCAATCCTTTAAGCTCTATACACAGATAACTGCAGACAGTTGAAGCTGGCTTAGGCCCAGTTTTCATTTGAAGCATGTGCTGGTCTTTAGGGTTATACGCCCACCCACAGCCCCCAGAAGAGGAAAATGAAATCAGAATTAGACTGTTAGCTTTTGAAATAAGAATATACTTTGAAAATAAATTCTTATGAATTATAAAAAGGTACTTCTTTTGCTTTATATCATGTTTGAGGATGAAATCACATAACATCTTGAGATAGCTAAACTCTTATTACTGACATTTGTATTTTGTTCATGAAAAGGAGTTTCACCCGTCAAGAATTTCTAATTATATTGGCTGGTCATTACAGCATTGCAGATGTGAGCAAGCATAATGTTTAAAGGCAGAAAGAAAAGCTGTATAGTGAGGACTCTTTTCATCATTTTGATGTATGTGCAGATAAATAATGGCAGGGTAGAAAGGAGAGAAATAGAAAAATGTTGGAATGTAGAATTATGAAACCGAGTAACTCCATATTTATTAACTAGTATCTCTTGGATATTTTTTCCTGAAGTTGGGAATGGTGAGGGAGGCAAACAAACCTTCAACCCATTCTTTCATGTTATTTATCCCATAATATATGAAAATGTGTCTTACCATCATAGACTAACCACCAGGGGAGAAATCTGTCATAATTCCAATGCAAAACATTCCCAGCAGGGGCCTTGATCAGTATGGCACTTCAAAGAACAGAACAAAACCAGCTATGTCAAAATATAATTTTTGACGTTTTTAGATGGAGAGTTCTGAATTAGATAGAAGGGTTTGTCTGAGGATTGTCAGTCTATGGAAAAGACACAAACTGAAATTGGATCCTGATCAGAGTTAACCTGTTCTTCTCACTGTTGTTCTTTTAATTCCCAGAGAATTTGTGTGACATCCCTGAGGACATGATTGAAACCTCACTGAAAATATTAGGCCTGATTTTCTTAACAAACATGACTTTAACTGTACTAGGTGAAACATATGTGTTAATGAACAAGGAATTTGTTTGTCCTTAAATGCATGGACTTTTTATTCCTTTTTACTTATTTTATTTCATTCTGTTGTCACAGGAAAAAAAAAAAATCACCCAAATTTCCTTCCAGGTTTGGATTTTCAGTATCATTTTACCAATGTTGGCTAAAAGAGTCATGATAGGGAAATGGATATATTCAAACTTTATGAAAACCATTTGATTTTTACTAAAAATAATAAATATAACCATTCTTTTTGTCATATGACTAAGTAAACAACAGAATTGGAAACACTTTTTTGGTGCTAATCCACGTGGTATGTGGTTTGGTACTCTTCCTTTAAGATAGATGAATTTACATTGCACTAATAAGCTGTTCAGTTGGTTATCCCTGGTCAACTCTTCACGAATTGTGTGAGGCATTTTTTGATTTCTGAATACCATAAAGGTAATTAAGCTTTTTTCCTCTCCACAAAATAATTGTAATGAAAATTTACTTCACCTAAATGTCTAAGTTAGATGCCAGATATGAAATCAACAATTTTCATATATGATTTAGACAGATTCAGGATGAACATATCCTTGCATAACTGAGTAAGTTAACATTAGTGCTATTAAGAGGACTAATGAGTTAGATTTCTGTCTTTACTGTATCTTTTTATCCTTATCTTCTTTTTAAAATGTATTTCTAAACTGACATCACAGAAGAACATATAAAGTAAACTGGAAAACAGAAAAAAATTTGCTTATTCTATCATCAGAAAAAAAAGGAAAAAATCAAGAAAGAAAACAATAAGAGATATTGATGAATGAGTTCTACTTATTGAACTGTTCAAAGATACTCTACAGACCTTTAAAACCCTATTTTATGTCATATGCCATCAACTAAATTATTTTTTAAAAAAATTTATTCATTACCTTATACAAAGAAACAACTTAACATGAATTGGAAAGAAATTAGTCTATGCTTGTTCAAAAATGTGTACTTTGAATGAGGTTGAAAGAGAAAGTAAAAAAAAGAAAAATGCAAACACCACCACAAAACATCCCTTGTAAACATCAGATGGACCAGTTAGAAAAGAATAGCCATTGGCACACTTGGAATTTTGTTATTCCAGTCTGGGCCAGGTTTGCCTTCTCACCATTAGAAGAAAATTCACATCTGCTTAAGTTTTTTTAGTAATATATAATCCCAGCCATTGAAATTAAAACCAGGTGCCAGTTAAATGAAAAGGCGATGTTAAAAAACCCCTACACAATATGTTTTCCATAAGATGGGAGAAGTATAAGAAAGAGGAAAAAAAGATTGTTTCAAGTTATACAGTCAGAGAATCAAGGAACTGAAATTAAAAAAAAAAAAAAAATCATGGAGATAGGATCTTTAACATGATTTCATGCTTCTATATTAGGAGCTGAAAGAAGTTGTACAGCCAACAACACTTCTACTTCTCCCTCATTTATATCAGTATCAGAGAATCTGAGGTGAGACGGTCCATTATGGTTTTCTAGTCTGGTCTCTGTTCTGGATGCATTAGACTTTGGATTTTTTTTTTTCCCCCTTTCTCCATGAAAGACATGTTCTCTCCATGAGACACCAACTGATCATACATTGGTGCCTACTATACAAAGTAAACACGTCAGCAGATAAGCAAACTACCAACACTAAAGAGCAACTGAAAAGATGATCAAAAGGTAGACAGCACTAAAATTTGAAATAAGCAACTGGACTGACTAGATCAGGAGAAGGGAGGACTAGATTTGAGATGGTACAAATGTAGCCGTTGTCACACGAGTTGTGGAATATCTTGTTGGCTAAAATTTGCTGGCAGGAAGTTATTAAAATAATACCTATAACAGTAAACATACACAAGATTACTTCATTTTAGAAAGGCTGTATAAGAGATACAATTTGTTCAGATAAAGGGGACCATCCAATCCCTTAAAATAATTAGCCTCCAAAAAGACAGGTTGGGTAGGAGACAATCTACATAACACGTCATTCATTTTAAGGCTATCCTGGAATAATAAAATATGACTTTTTCTTGCTAGGAAAGAGCAATTTTTATAGTCAATGTTAGGGGAAATGATACTGTCAAAGCAGAGAAAACAACTAATAGAGCATTTGATAGCTGTTTTGCTTTCCAATGGATCCTTTTCATTCATAGAGCTTAAAAGTCATAGTCTGTCAAATAGCTTCAAAACTACAGGAATAATTTTGTGAAACCCCTAAGTATGAACTAGATGTTTCATCCTTCCTTTCTTTCAAGGTCTTTTATATTCAGATGATAGAACTCAAGACTTTAAATTTAGGGATATAAGAGAAGTCATAACATAAAGCTAAACAAAGCAAGACAAATTCTAAAACATTTGAAAATTATGAGGTTAGGAAATACTATTACTTTTTAATTACAATGATGCAAATCTTGAGGAAATGTGAGAATTAAAGTCATAGTTCTCTTTGACCTCATAGAAATTGGAATCAAGTAATTTGTTGAGGCTCCCAATCTCTTAAAGCTACCTTATTTTACAAGGAAAAAGTTGTGAATTTACCACATAGAAATTGCGCTTAATTGAAATGGAGATTGACTCCTAATTGCCTCTGTTGCAAGGGGACACCAGAAATTAAAACAAAACTTTTTTTTGCATACTATAATCTAAATGCTGTACTCCTATATTACTTTTATTGCCATTTATAAAACAGATGGAAGACTACATTTATTTTATCATACTATTTTTAAATAGTATTACACTATTAACAAAAGTGAGCATTTCTGATTTTTGTCCAAGAATGTTAAAAAACCATGCTGTTTGAAATGAATGCTGAAACAATTAAAATTGTATTGCCAAAAAAACCTTTTAGCTCCGGTAAATTCATCTAAACTTCAAAGAATATTCTATTCTCCTGTATTTATTTACAGCGTTGAGTGCTGAGGAACTTTATAGTGAAACAAAGTTTTAATACAATACTAATGTGTTTGAAATCAAACACTGTTGACTTTAATTTTTAGCAACCCCAAAGAATCCCGTGGTTTCATTAGGCAGTTTGAAGGGACAAGGTACGTGTTTTGCTTCGGAAATTTTCTAATGTTTCTTTTTTCTATTTCTAGTAAAAATACAGAATTGTCAAATTTTCTTGTAGCAAATGGTCAGAATGTCTAGTTTTGGAACATACCAAATTGAAATTTTTCTTGAACTTAGAAACTTTTTTTTTTTTTACAGTAGCTTATTAGACTCTTGAATTTTTCACAGCATGGTCCAAAATCTACAAATTCAGGTGTAGTCAAGTGCCTACAGCTTTCATTTGCTAAAGACAAGGAGTAGAGATTACGCATTTATTTAACAATATTACAATAGCTAGTGGTCGGGGCATTCTTCTGACAGTGGCAGTCTTGGATTTTTATCCTTGATTTCATATTTTCTCCAATGACTCTGTAACACAAAATGTGCATACAAACTTAGGAATAGGCAGTAGAAGCAAAGTTTATTTCATTTCAGATTTGCTGTGAGCCACAATACAATGGGCATCTCATGATCTTTGAGCCTTCTAAGTTTAGGCACTTCCAGGAGCTGATGTCAGCAAATAAGCAGTGGTTTCAGACTTGGGCATCTAAATTCTCATTTATGTCCTGGACAGGTAAGCCCATTACCCAGTTTTGCTCTAAGTGCCTAGCTCATGTGTGTAAAGGCTGAGTTTAACAGGGCTGGGAGATAGTAAAGAGTAAAACAAATAGAAATTGATTCCAGTAGTAGGGTCAGGAAGCATCGGTGAAGGGCAGACTCTGTACCAAGCTCTTTCAGGATGAAACAAGAAACTATTGTATTCAAGCCAAAACATATGGCGGGAGGAAGAGGAGGAGCTGCTTGCCAAGCCAAATATAAAGAGGCACTGCTCCTGAATTTAAGGAGCAACGGTAGATGGGAGAAGAGCAAAAATGAGTTTTTCTCTGATGATTTAAGAAATATTTATGATAGATCTTTCTCAGAGAGAAGGGGATTATTGGAATATCACACTACTACTCAGCGTTTCTTAAGAATAATTACTTTTTTCCCTGTTCTGCCCACATGCTTGATACTATGTCAGCATAAAAGAAGGCATAGCTCATGTTTGAAGTAAGTAATTTTTCATTAAGAGAGTCATGAATCTTGTGACCAGCAGCAGCAGTCTTCAAACTGCCCAAACCAGAGTTTCTAACTATAACTTATTCAAGATTCTTAATTATCTACAGTAGGTTCTGAAAACAATACCGTAACATACAAATGAATTTGAAGATGAGAGATCATAGTTGGCCGTACAACAGTGGTATTAGACTCCGAAATCTGCTTTCTATTACATTTTAGTGTGCTTGGCCTTTTAGCATGTGGGGTTTGGTGAGATCTTAAGGAATACGTAATTATTATATTTTTAGACATATGGTGAAGTAACTTCATTGACAATTAGATATTCTGAAATTAAATTGGACTCAAAGATTTTCACAAAACCTAATATATGGCATTGTTATGGGAAAAAACCCCAAACCTCAGACCATCCTTTACCTGAAATACCTTAACGATCCCCCCCCACCCCCGTTAAAAATGTCCTTTCTATGAATGAAAATTTAACAGAAATTCTTCCTTTTCAGCACATCTAAATTAGCATGTTAAAAAAAGATGACCCATGGGAAATTTTGACTTTTTTAACTCTGCATATCATTGTCTGTTGTGATACCAATTGTGAAAGAATGTCAGCTTTTGAGAAGACATCTGCAACCCAGGAATCTCATAAAATTGACCTACCCTTTTACTTGCTGATGCAGCATCATAAAACAGTAGCACACCATGAAAATCCTTTCCCTCCAGTAAAGAACCAAATGAATTTTTAAATCATTGTGGGGAAGTTTGCATCTTGGTTTACTACCATTTCCTGTCAAAACAGGATTCATTTTTTCTTAAACTTTTGCATTAATCTTGAGCATCAAATTCAATTCCTCTCCCCCCTGCTCTGTTCTGTTACTCTATATTACTTTGGCAGTATTGTTTTCAGCACCTGAAATATAATGCAATTACAGGAATTTCCTCAGCTGAGGCCCTGTTTGGTTACCTCTGGGGAAGATCTGCCAGTGGGGTTTGCGACAGGAGTAAGCAGAGTTCTCCACGAGCAAGGAGGGAGCAGAAAGTTCAGCTCCTTGGGAAGACGCTCTGCTGCAGTGTCTCGTCAGTACTCTTTTCATTTCCAGCTCTAATGAACACAGCCATGACGGGCGTGTACAGAGAGATGGCCCTCCAGTGACGCAGGCAGAACACAGTAAGGGCAAATATCTCTGAGACAGGAAGGTGGGTAAAGCCATTGTGTAATTCACTGCAAAGCATAAGACAAGGCAAAACTAATAGGGTGAAAATGGAAAATTTAACTAAGTGTATAAATTTGGAGGAACTCCCAACTCCAAGACTGGCACATTAGAATGAAGTCTATATAGGCAATGCAGAATAAAAGCCACAAGGTAGTGATTTTTAAATCTTATTAGTATATTATGTGGGATTTTTCTCTTTGGCTGAAGCTTCTTTTTTTTATTATTTACTGCATTGAACGTATGACTGAAATATGTGTGTACTACCTAATATGCTGCTTCTCTCAAAACAGTAATTTAAGATGAATCTCATTTAAAACCCTCTTTCTGAACAGATAAACAAAGCGCTAATGTATTTTTAATGAGGTAAGGTGATTTCTTGCTGTGCAAATGTGCCTAGACCTGTAAAAACACCGTTTTCATTCTACCCAGTGAGGATAATGAGTATTTATCAATGCATCATTGTCCTATTTGCTGGTGAGGCTGACCTAGTGAGCTACATATAAGAACTAGGGACTCCTCTGCCAATAAAACGGTCTGTATTGCTGTTCTGAAATTGCATTTTTTTTTTTTATTGTTTGAAGTATTATAATGTCATTGACATAAATTTCCACAATCTCGTTTGTATGAATTACAGCTTTTGGTTGAATTTGTCATTACTTCTGGTGGGGTTGGGGGTTTGTTTGTTTGTTTTGCTTTGGGGTTTTTTGTTTGGGTTTTTTTTTTACTTATGCTTCCCTGTTACTGCTGCTGGTCGCATTCAAAATGGCATCCAACAGAACTGTGGGGAATTTTCTTGGGTTTCACCATGCTCTGAATAGTTTTTCATGGTCAGAACAAAATCACACTCTTTCTGAAAAATCTTTGCTGTCATGTCATTTCTTCAAATATAGAATCAGTCGCTTAGCAGTTTTGATTTCTCTCTCTCTTTTTTGTTTTAATCTTTGTTTTCAGAGGAGGTATGGAAAGGATTGAAAAAGAACAATAAAAGTGTTCTCAAAGCACAACATGATAATATTTTTAGAAAACAAAGCCAGAAAGAAGGTTGAAAAAATACCTGAAATGCAGCTTCCGAAATACAGAAATTTCCCCACAGAAAAATGAGAGGAAACAAATCCTCCCCAAATGAAAGTAAATTGTACTCTTTATCCAAACCCATCCGAACCTCTTTGGTTCTACTTAACATGAAGCACTCTTGATACCTTGGGACATTTCAGTTATTATTATATATTAGACCCTTCAGATCATAGGAGAATAAGATGATAAAGATGATGAGCAAAAATGCATGATTTTGTGTATTTTTACATTATACTGATGTATTTCAATTTTTTTTCCCCTGAGTGTTATTTAAATTGGTTTCTGACATTTACATATTATTATTACTATGATTATTACTTGTTGGGCTATGGCTTTTGTTTTCTTTTTACGTTTTAGCCATGGTAACAGGGAGAAGTTCTAATCTGGATCACAGACCTATTGCAACTTTATTTTGTAATTTTTCAGGAGGGGGGGGATATTGTATTTTACACTAAATAAATTCTATTAATTTCTTATTGTCTTCCTAATTTTTAATTTATGCTAGTCATGGCATTATTACTCATACCTAAATTTAGCAAAGCCCTAAAGTACTGAGTTATCTAATTTGATATAAGGCAATGGAAAAGTTCAAATTTATGTAAAATTTCTGCTTTTGGGCACAGGTATAATATAAGCAGAAAATTGCAAGGAAAAGGCATACTTTGATCAATAGGCATTTGAATTAATATCTAAATGGTTAATGTATATTGCATACAAAAAGATAGATCAGAGAGAATCTTGGAAACTATTTTCCTTTCATTTCCTATTTGTTTAAAAACTGCTTCCATAAAATAATGATTAATTCTAAATTGGACTCCAAGAGGTTTTTAGCACTGCTAAATTTGCAAGAGTATTTAGTGAATTATTGGCACTTAGTTTTTTCCAGTTGGGAATTCTTGTGGAAATATACATATTTTTTAAAATATCTAAGGCCAACTTAGCTAATCAGTAATAACAAATACTGATCTCAGTGTGCAGATTCTAGACAAAGACAAGGGAACGGTTTTAGGAGCATTTAGTTTCAATGAATGGACATTACATTTTTGAAGAAAACTGAGCACTGCCATCTTTTGTTGAAAGAGACTAACTGCAGCATTCAACTGTCAATATTTGGATCGGTACTGATTTGTATACACTACTTTCAGAAAGTTTGTTTACTGCTAAGACAGATGTTTTTTCTTACTAAACACAAGAAAGAACATTTTCTGTATTTGGTGAATATTTGCTGAGGGAGAAAACTTCAAGCATGAACACAGTTATGAACAAGAGTCAGGCCAGGACCTATACTCCTATACTATACTTTTATAAGTGAAACTACTTCAGGCTCAATCCATAAGAATAAATACGATCTTTTTTATGATAAAGACAATACATTGAAGTTTGATTTGTTAATATAGCTGATATTTTTAAGAAAAAAAAAAAAGTACCTACCTGTAACCTGTACTGCTGCTGAATCACAGTGTATATTCTGAGGAGATCAAGTCTAGGGTGGTCAGGTCTTTGCTTTCTGTTTTGTAGCTCAGGAAGAAAAGGGTGAAATGAAAAATGGCAGGTAAAGTACATGAAAATGCAGAAACTTTTACGTCTCAAATTTTACTACTTGTGCATTATGGCATCTTAACAGGGACTGGTGTTTCATGATCAAAGGAGCTTTAAGAAATAGCTTAGTGAAATTCCATAGTGCCTTTCAAAACTGGGAGTCCCGTGGTTATAAACTGTTTATCCAAATCTTCATTTTCCTAAGTATAAAGACACGTTGGGTCTACACCTTCCATGTTTGTATGCATGATTTGATCATTTATATCCATTACTCATTTGAGTTCTTTCTGTCACTTTTGCAGAACTGCCACCAGCCAATCCTAAACTGCAGTAGGGAGTGTGAAACCTGAATTCTCCTCCACAGTTGTGGCTGTAAAGTCTTCTTGATATTCCCCATTCAGATGCCACCCCAGTTCGAACACTGGGCATATCTGAAAGGGCAACCACTATAGTCTTGCTCTATTCAAGCCCCAGATAATCTAAGCTCAGTAGGCAGTGCTGCTTTTTTTTTTTTCCCCTCCTTGGACTATGCAAATCTATACTATAAATATGTCACTTTGCTTTACAAGCAAAATTGTTTTCTAAACCACTGTCAATACTTTAATACAAAATGTCTTTTCCTTTGGCCTCTCTGAATTTAGTTCCTAGCTTACAGTGCTTGACTAGACATTGGGAAATCTGATTTATTTAGTTCTTAATTTTTAAATGGTCCATTTTCTTTAAAAAAGGATTGAATCAAAACATTATTTTCCTTTATTTATATTTTACATGTACAGGGAATTAACCAGCTTGTATAAGACAAGTAACAAACACTATCAGATCTCAGTCTTTTTATCTGTCAAGAGCCTAAATTTAGTAATATTCCAGTAGCTTGTATGAAGGAGCTTTGGAAAGGGCATTAAATGCCGAACAGCTCATCTTGTAAAAAAATCAAGTGGGAAAGAAGTCCACTCAGGTTTAAGACATAACCCTCTCCTTCCAGTTACCAGGACCTTTGTGTTTCAGTGTCATCTATAGTATTTGTGCCTTCCACAAGTCTGAAGGTAAACAGATCAGTATTGCTGATGGCTGTGGCAAGTCTCTGAGTAAGTAGACTAATTATATGACTTCATGTATATATTTGGATGTGTGGGGCATGACTGGTGTGAGCCTGAACTTAGGAAAGAAGAGACCTACAACCTCCTGTTATTCATCTATGGAAAGGCCTACAGACCTCTGCCTTGGCCTGAAGGCTATCCTAAAATCTGAGATATAATATTTAGATAAATATTCTCATAACTCTAGAATTCTATAACTCTCACTTCTTTCAAAATCCAAAATCCAATTTGTGGAATAAAAATCTCTCTATATATAATCCATTTTGATAAGAAATAATTAGACTCTAAACATATTAATATATACTTAATACATTAATATGTTCAATCAATGAGCTTATCATGCAACTTCTATTCTTAGTTTTCCCAACAGTCTATGGTAATGACCGTTTCACAGTCTCAAAAAATGAACTGCAAAAATCTCATTTGCCTCTATGAGTAAGAAGTATTTGCTCAAACAGCAAAATGTTAATGAGCACACTCCTATTAATCTCTGTGTCTTGTTGACACAACTTGTTAACAAGGTTTCACATAAAAATTACTGAGCAATTTCATTCTATGTCCTTAGCTTTCTTGGATATGTAAGCACTGAATTTGGAAAGACATAAATGCCACTTATTTATGTTGTCTTTATGTAACCTCTCTTAGAGATTTGGCCATGCCAATGTTTTTATGAATATTAGCACAATTACACATTAACAGAATGCCCAAGCACCCTAATTATTAGTTTACTACTAATATATAGTTCAAGACATGTGCTGGAGGTATAGTTTAATAAATACATTCATTCTGTCT
This sequence comes from Grus americana, assembly GCF_028858705.1. Classification (NCBI taxonomy): domain Eukaryota; kingdom Metazoa; phylum Chordata; class Aves; order Gruiformes; family Gruidae; genus Grus; species Grus americana. The sequence continues at coordinate 7,569,919 of NC_072856.1, forward strand.
GAGCAATTTTTGCATAAAATGGAGTGGTGGTGTTTGTATTTTTTAACCTAATAATATAAACAAACACAGTTGAGCGATTGTTATAGGAAAGGAAAAGAGTTTCTGCCTCAGTCAAGGCTAAAGTCAGTTGTCAACTGATAAAAAAAAAATCAAGTTTGTGCACATAATTCACTCTTAGCTGCCTTTACAGATCAGGAAGAGTTACTTTTCTCTAAAAGAAATAAAGTTTCTAGAAAAAAATATGCATGATAAGTGCTAGAGCTCCTCCAAAGTAACATACTCAGTTAGGGTAAAAATGAGAACAGTGATGCTCTTCCTGGATAAGATGGCATCTCTGCCTTCTACTAAGTGAGGCACAATAGGCATGCCCTATATGCATTGCTACCTCTCAGTTCAGTTCTTCATGCAACAAAATTTCCAGCTCTAGTTTGTTAAAAGTTTGCATAGCAAAATCCTAAACTAAGTGTGTGGTTTGGGGGAATTTTTTGGCTTTTTTCGTAATAAAAAAGCATGATTTTTGAAAACTGAATATGTTGAGCTGCTTATGGGCAATGCAAAAAACTCATCATAATAACAAATGTAAAAGCAATACAAATCATTCGTTCAACAATCATAATGCATTTCCTCCTCCACAGACCAGGATTTTCAAACTCTTCCCCCATATACTGTAGAATGGCGGTAAAGCAGCCACACGCTGCTGCAAGTGAAATTACTAGGCTGGAGAAGTCAGGCATATCCTAGAGTTCTTCTAGTTCATTCATGATCTTGCACTTTCCTTACTAAGTTCTGCTTCCCAAGTAATTAGGTGGTATCTACTTACATGCAGTAGACTAACCTCTGCCTCATGCATTCATGCCTCATTTCCTCATTTAATGCTCTTTTCAGTCTTGTTATTTATTTTCTTTAATATTACACTTCCAGCTCTATAGCCAGATGAGTCACACTCATTGCCATCCACAACAGCACTCTCCAAGGCCTGTGAAACAATAAAGTAATTTATAAAAGCTTTTCCACTGAAGTTATATACAGTCAGAGAAGCTAACCTTTATTTTAGTGGTACTTGAATTAGGATGAAGTTCCATTCAGAAAAGATTATTCATAATAAAATACAGAAGAACAGCATGTATTTTATATTAAAAAAAAAAAAAGAACCCACACCACCACAACATACCAGGATAGTTGCGTGAGACACAGTAGCTTACACTCGCAGATTTTTTTTTCATTCAAAAACATAAAAAATAAAAATAGACTGAAAATTTCAGTGCACTTTTCTTCTTTGCCATAGAAAAGAGGAGATCAAGTTCTCAGAAGTTCCTACACTAAATGCAGAATGACTGATTTATTTTCTTCACAACTGAAGAGTAATTTCTCATTTCAAAATATTGTTTCCTCTGTGTTCAGCTATCGTTATGTGCATACGATCATTACATTTTACAATTAGAATTTGGCATGAGAAAGTAATTGTTATTTTCCTGAAGGTGACATTGACAGAGAGACAATAAAATGCCTATGAGATAAAAAAGAGGTAATCCCTTCCAATATACAGAAAAAATCTTGCTAGCCAAGAACCCAAACACAGAAGAATCTATTTGCCTGTAACAGAGGGGGAACTCCTATAAATTTTCCGTGAAGGAAACTATCATTGTTTCAATTACATTGATAGAAACTTGACCTGTGAAAGTTTAGTACATTCTCTTTTTCTGTCATTGTAACCACAAGTTTCAGTTTATTAATTATGATAGGAATATACTGGATAAGGCGATGGAAGAATTATTGTTATTATTGCTCTTACTTTTCCTCGCTCCACTAGCTTCCACTGGAATTAACATCAGTACATCCAAACGCATATACTGCTTATCTGTACTTACGTTGCCCAAACTGTTCTGTAAAATTTAAGTAAGCTTCAAGCTGCTGGCCTCCTGTGATGATAGTTTATAAAAATCACCTGCTGAAGACATTCAGTCAAATATTCAGTAAAGTACAAGTCAGAATACAGCACTGCCGATTTCAGTGCGACAGTGCCTTTTCTGCAGGCATCACGGTCTGCCATGTTTCTGTCTCCAAGTCTGCAAAGCATAGGATGAGTTGTCCTATTTACAGTTGTTGATGTGAGTAGGGCACAAATACTTAACAGCATTTGCATATTAAGAAAGATATCTCTTATCTTGCTAGGAAAAGAAAAAGTATTTAATAATATGTGCATACAGAATTCAGAGTCTAATGTTGTGTAGCTGATGAATTTGGTTGACTTGGGTTCCAGATGACAAATACAACCTTGATCAGACAAATATTGCCAAAATGGAGAAAATATTAGCATATTGTTGTTGTGTTTTAATACATAAATAAATAAATTTATGTTGTATGGTAGAGGAGCTGGAAATAAAATTAAGGATCTAGACTCCCACACTTCTAATCTGAAGCTCAGAACATACATAAAATGAAAGTATTTTGCCAGAGCAAAAAGGTGACTAGACAACCAACACAAAACCACCAACGGAATTACAAACTGGCGTTTGTGTCCCTGTGAAGAGTATTCCATTCCCATTTAAGATGTTTTTATTTCATTCAAAATTAAACAAGCATTACTTGACACATTCAAATATTGGAAGTTTTCACTAGTTTTAAAAAAAAAAACCCACACCAAAACATTAAAAGTATCATTTAAATAACATTACAAAGCTATTAAAAAATCAGAGCATAAAATTTCATGCTTGCAGAAGATGACTGTACTGGTTTGGGCTGGGATAGAGTAAATTTTCTTCACAATAGCTACTATGGGGCTGTGGTTTGGGTTTGTGCTGAAAACAGCGTTGATAACACAGGGATGGTTTCATCACTGCTGAGCAGGGCTTACACAGAGCCAAGGCCTTTTCTGCTCCTCACACCACCCCACCAGCGAGTAGGCTGGGGGGTGCACAAGGAGGTGGGAGGGGACACAGCTGGGACAACTGACCAAAGGGATATCACATACCATATGACATCATGCTCAGCACATAAAGCTGGGGGAAGAAGAAGGAAGGGGGGGATGTTTGGAGTGGTGGTGGTTGTCTTCCCAGGTAACCGTTACACGTGATGGAGCCCTGCTTTCCTGGAGATGGCTGAACACCCGCCTGCCCATGGGAAGTGGTGAATGAATTCCTTGGTTTGCTTTGCTTGCGTGCGCGTCTTTTGCTTTACCTATTAAACTGTCTTTATCTCAACCCACGAGTTTTCTCACTTTTACTCTTCTGATTCTCTCCCCCATCCCACTGTGGGGGAGTGAGCAAGCGGCTGTGTGGGGCTGAGCTGCTGGCTTGGGCTAAACCACGACAATGATGAAGGGGAACACATATTTTATCCTACCTAAAAATCTACTTTTCTCTTCTTATAAATTATGTCATGAGATTTACATAATAAAGTTTAATTAAAATAATTTTTCATACCTGCATACTTCTGAAGACCATGGCACATTACACGTCTATGGAAACGTCACATACACGATTTTCAGTCTTACTGTGTGGAAAATGTTATATTTCTGTAATATTCTATAAGAAACAAACATAATCGTCTTTGGCTGTACACTGACATTGTTAGCAGAGTCCTTTACAACAACAGAGTACATTCTGTAATTTTCCCTAGAGCTGAAACTCTTTCAAATGAACATGAGTCAGGCAGTACTTTCGGGAATAATGTTGCAAAGTTGTAAATGCTGCTTACCATTCCCATGAATACTGCCTTTTGGAGGAGGTACTTCAACTGTCAGAAATGATGTGAACTCTAGTTTGGTGGAGTACCCGGTAGCATAGTGATATTTTCAAAGACATTGCTGTATGTTGTCTTGCTAACTTTGAAAAGAAACAGTTATTTAGGTTGACAAACGAAAGGAGGGTTGCACAAACCAAATACATGAAATCAATTTAAATACGGGCTTAGATTCAAAGCTCATTGGCACTTTTTGATTCAGGATAATTTTATATTAAATATTGGTTATTCAAAATCTAACACCAGCCTGTTTGCTGGAGAGGCGCTAACAACAGAGCTTGATTTTGAGCACTCTGATGGTAGTTCTCAGACCTCTTCTAAACTTAAAGACACATGCTCAGCTCTTCCACCTTCTTCTAGGAGCCTGCCCTACTATAATTGTGCCTTCTATTTGGAACTCTAGCCATAGATTAAAATTATTTACTTTAATAATTAAACTCTTATCAGAAAAGCCGGAAAAAGCACAAGGTGGCATAAAAAGAATTAAATAAATCTGAATTCAACATGAATTGTTTACTTCTTTCTGCCAATATTATTACCCTTCCAGGAGAAGCTTTCTTCTTATTTGATGATGATATCACAATTGTTTATTTCAGTTTAGGCTTCATAAAGGCCTTCTGGGGGTAGATGCTGTACTGGATTTTTGATGTTTTTGCTAATTTCTGTCAATATTGAACTTATTTTTTTTTTTAAAAAAGAGGTGTACAATAATATTTTCAAAATTGTCATGTTTCAAATGACTATTTAGAGTATTTCACTGTGTGGCAAGACTCATATTTCATAAACTCCTTGAAGATACGAGCAATTTTCATAGAATGGGTGAATACATAGAGTTGATTTATTATAACAAGTGTTCTAAGTAACTTTTTTAAAGGGTGTGATACAAAGCTGGGTTTTCCAAAGTTGTCTACAGTTAAAGTTTTCAAAATCTCTTGTCCTGTATGTCCTTATGCCTTACATAGTATTGCTAGTCTGTGTTTAAGGAATGATACATGAAGGGCCGTTAGGAAGTTGTGCTGTAGGGAAAGACTTTTCTCTGAGTCATGAACAGTGCTGAACCATAGACTCATTAATCTGATTAAAAGCTTAGCTTGTTATAGCCCAGCTGGTTATGCAATTTTTAATTAATACATAGCTTGTCTGAGATCTCATTAATTGAAGTTATTATGTATTTTATTTATTTTCATGACTTTTTTATCTAAACTGTTGCATTATTATGCTGTTCGCATCATTAGATATGCCACTGGCCATGCATGTGCAACACCTGCATGTTTGCAACATAATCTTTCAAATGCTTACTAGATATTTAGTTGAGTTGTCAGCTTTTTGGCATGGTTTGGAATTATGAATCACTTGAAAGACTAATATATTGTATAGCTTCAGTGCTTGCCCCTTTTCTGCATCCATTTTGAAAAATAATTATATAACTGCAAAGTACTGCTAATAAAGAAGCTTATAATGGAATTTACAGAATGCTTTGAAAGAAACTTCCTTTCTCTCTTTTTTTTTTTTTTTAAATAAATTCAAATAGGATATAGTTAACAAAACCATCCACTGAAAATTTAGTTTTAGAACTGCACATACTCCTTTCCCTGGTGGACAAAGTCATTAAGGCACAGTGATAAGATTATTCTTTCTATAAATTGCTCAGTATTACATACCATCAGCAATAGATAAAATATTATTCTGAATCACCTCAATAGATGCCAAGTCAGTAGGTAGCAAATAGGCAGTAACAGGGGGAAAAAGAAAAAAAAAAAACAACAAACCAAAACCAACCCCCCCCCCAAAAAAACCCCAAACCATAAACAAAAAAACCAAAACACTGAAAAAACAATGTTGAAAGAAACTCTACAGCAAAAGGAAAAACATTAACACTGCAAAGCCAACTCAGTTAAAAGCTTTGGTTCATATTATCCTTAGATGAACTATCAACACCATTTTTAGTAGGAATAAGTGATGATTCGAGTCATATCCAATCTACTGTCTGTAGTCAATGCAGAAAGTTGATCTGTGTCATAAGAGATGCAGGAAACATCCTGGAATCTGACTCTATGTGGAGAGAACAGTAATGAAAAATTTTCTCCAAGACCTAAGGTTTCTTATTTGCAGAGCCCTTGCTGACAGGCTTATGTTAGACATGGCATGTCTGGAAAGCTTGTCATCGTCTGGCTCTCCTATAATGTACTCTGATTCTGCAAAGAGCTGCTTCGTAACTCAATTACACTTCACTGGGAATATAACATTTACTAATAAGGAACTGTGAATGACAGACAAATTCTTAGAGTTGGGGTGGGCTCGAGACCTTTCTGTCAGAATTGCATGTACTTCTGTCTCATAGACAAACGCACCTTTTTTGGAGATGGCAAATGCTGTTTCAAAGCTTGCCACTTTTGCCATGCATTGCAAAGATGTATCCTGAAGGTCAAATGGAAAAAGTAAATCGAGATTTTCACTTTCTATATGTAGCTATCAAACAAATTCTGAAAATCTACATAGGCAAAACTTCTGCTAGTGCTGCATAAGAACATATAAATCTAAAAAAACCCCATAATAACTGAGTCCAGAGGAGCTTAAGTAGAAAGCAACTATTGCTGGTAAGGTATTTTTCTGAGCATCGAACTTACTTCAGTGGATTCATCTAAAATATGCCAGATGGGACTTAACCAAAGGCAACAGTTTTCTGGGAAGTGACTATTATGCTAGCTGAGAAGCTATCAAAACCATGATCAGAACTGTTTACCCACGGCTTTCTTGTGAAACATGATAAACTCCTTTTTTAAAATCTGGGCCATACATCCCCTGTCTAGGTACTCAGGTCCCAAGAAATAACACCAGATGGAAGAGAGAGTTAAAGCAGCTTTCTGGGATTGTGACATTTCAGGCTTTCTAGCGCACGGACACATTCTTCTACCTGATCAGTGCTCAACTTACACAAAGAACAAGAGGCAGTCCTATCAAAAAATGTATGAGAAATTTGGCACATGCCACATTAAGGCAAAAATCGTACTGAGATGCATCTGAAAAAGGAAGTACAGTCATATAGCAATAGAAACATCTAAATCATAGAGCTGAAAATAATTTTGAATGTAAAATGGCATACAAATTAACTGGTATAATTCAACACAGTGCTATCACTCCTCTATCCTGTCTCACAACATGCTGTTGAACCTTCATCCAAATTAACTTGCACCTTTCTTTGACATTGTCATGGTCCTTTCATCTAGTACGGGGCGATGATAACAGTTTATCTGTATTTTAACAAGATACAATCTTGTCTTTAAATGAGGATGAGCTAAGCAGGCAAGGTTTGAAAGATTCATACTCATGGATCTTTGAGCTGAGAAGCATGCAAAGTCATGCACGAGATTGACCAAGTAATTAGGATTTGAAAATGTTAGTGGTTTAGAAGTGTTTTATTAGGTGTTTCAATATACAACTATAAAATATTTTGACTCAGGATTTTTTTTTAAACAAGAAAACAACACCAAAAAAAAACCTACTCATGAAAGAAAAATGTATATTCTTTTGGTTTTTCTCCTTTATTACATATGGTAATCTCTCTCTAATCTGCATGGTGATTAAGTGGATAGTCTCTCCATTATTTAGTGCTTTTACTTTAAACAGACCTCATCTATGGAATCATGAATTACAATTCCACGGACAATGGAATAGATCCAGTAGGCCCCTCACTTGTATGGCCACTGCGATTTTACATCTGTAAAGCATCATGAGTTATGTAAATATACTTCATCTATTAACTGATCAGAGTTTACAAGTAGTTCTAGATTTGCTCCAGAGGGCTCAGCTGATGTATGTACTGAGTTGTCTGACATCAGGTGTTTTGGTTTTGAATCTGGTTTTCCACTAGACAGTTTTCAATGATTTTTTTCCCCGACTTACTATACTTACAGGGAATCATACAGAAAACTTCATCCAAAACCCCTTAAAATTTACCTGTTCGCCACTACGTGCAATTGGACTAGATGATTGTTGAAAGTCCCTTCCAGCCGGAACTAGTCTAGTCTACTCTATTAAAATACTTTACAGAGTTGTAGGAAATAAATGACGTGTCCTTCTCTAGAAAGAGTTTTGTTAGTTTCGCTGACACTACAACTGCAGCGTTGAAAAAAGAAGTTTTCCTTACAGCAACTCTTACCTTGTAGTAGTACATGAAGTTCCCAGCTTGAAGTACATCTACTTTTCACATTCATCTTAACCACTAAAGACTTCCCAAGCAGAAAAATGTAAATCGCTTGTGTGAAGAAATTGGATTTTCTGGAAGAACAAAATCAAAGTGAATAAAGAGCCTAGATTTACTTTAAAGGACATCTAACAGCATAATATTCCTTTAAAATCCCAGTCCAGTTATTGTAATTGTGCATTTTACCCATCACTCAAATAGACACAGGATTTACCTCAGAAAAAAACCCCAAATATCATTTTACAGTTCTATAGGAAATAACAGGAAAATGAACAGCTTATTGATTGTTAAAGAACTAGTCCTTCCAAAACAAATTTCTAGAAGACAGCAATTCTGTAGCCAAAAGCTAGTGTAGTGAGTTAGTGAACCATAAATAACCACTTTTCACTGTCTTTATGGCTGCCCTGACTGTTTCTCAAGAGAAGCTTGGATGACTTTTTTTTTTTGTTTCTGAAAACAATGAAAATGTAAAGTAGTAATCAGAATATAAAATTTTTAAATTTTTATTTATTTTTTTAAAGTAAAAACTTCAAAGTGTCTGTTTGGGGAAAAAAAAATAATCTTGAATTGAACTTACTTTTTAGCAAAGTTAGCATATCAAGAGACAAAACTGTCCTCAGCTGCTGCAGGAAAAATGGACCATCCAAGCAAAAAACATCCCAAGAGAAAAACTTCACAAATGAAAAGAACTGTGGAAGACACTTAGCTATTTCTGAGATGGAATATTTTGTTGAGCTAGAGATGACTGAACTTACTTGGGTGGAAAGACTTAAAAAAAAGGAAAACTGGCTGGGATCAAATAACCATGGCTCAGTATTTTTTTTTTTTTTTTTATTTTAGGATGAGCTTATTTGGGTCTGGTTGGTTGTGCTTAGCACAGTTGCATCCTTCTGGGCAAATTGCTATACAAAATACATCTCAGAACAAAGAATTTTTTTGAAAGACATAGATGACATATAGCAAGGACAAGTTTCTGTGTTCACTGGGAGTCTTATCTTCCCAGATCATGGCAGAATTTGCCTTGTGGTCTCTGAGCATAATTCTACCAGTAATGATGATTTTTTTTATAGAAGACATTTATTCATGAACATTCAGAACTAAAAGAAATAGTTATATCTTTTAAAAAAGTGACAAAGTATTTAATGCTCCTGGGGCACAGAAACCAGACCAGTATATGCTTTGGACAGCTTATTTATATAAAGCATAAGATAAATTGTAAGATCACAAAAAGATATGAATAATACATATGTTTTTTATCTGTATAGCATTTTTCCTCCCAGAGTATCTCTGATCTTTTCAATATTATCAGACTTGACTTTTGGGCAAAAGAAGAACCTTGTAACCAAAGACACCAGAGAATTCTTACTTTCTGGGTACATGCAAAGCCTCTATTTAAAGTCTCATACAAAAGGTTTCTATAGAAACCTGAAGGGCTCAGCCAACCAGTGCTAAAACGCTGAACCCTGAGGCCTATACAAAACCCACAAAAACATTTATCTATCTTAACGGCTCCTGAAGTCACTGATCTCTATCATGCTTCAGCCTATCTTCTTAATATATGGTGTTATACCTTATATTAGCATACTCTATCTTTGAAAATAAAACATTCTGATAACTGTTAAAAACATGGCTTTAACTCAGGTCCTTAACTGATCCCAAAGCTAGTGAAATGAAAATTAACTCTGATCTCCTTTTTGGCATATACTATCTCCTAGGACATGTAATATGAGTTTTGCTTTTTTTTAAGGAGCTGTTTGTCCTATATATAGTTATGTTTCAAATTGTTACTCAGTAAAAGAGCAAGTATTTTTGGTTCCTTCTGAAAGTCATATTTCCATAGTGATGCCGAGCTGACAAAAATATGCAATACATCACGATAACTGAACATTAACTCACTATCACAGATACTGCTCCCAGATACCATTTTAAACTCAGTCTGGAATATTATATTGGTGCAAACCTCAGTTTTTCCTGAACCTTATTTTAATATATATTCAGTATAAAGCATTCAGTCTTAATTTTCAGCTTGTTCTGTTTCTGTTTTGTTTTGTTTCAATTAGTTATCCAAGGCTAAAGTAGAGGCAATGTCTCATTTCAGGGTCCACTCTTAAACAGCTGCTTGGATGAGGCTGCATTAGGTTTGGCTTCCTCTTCCCTGCGAGGGGACGCACTCTCCTAAGACTACTGCAGCACTGCGCACTCCTCCAGCAGTCCTTGCAAAAGGCTTCCATCCCTAATCTTCACTGCATCTCTTTCCAGTATGCTCATTTTCATACTGTAGAACCAGTGAGACAGTATTTCTCTGTATTTGCCTCCCAGAACGTTCATAAACATTCATGTTCTGTTGGCTGTTAGGGCTATGCAGAAATCTAGAGAGGAACACGCATCCATTGGGTTGCCACAGATGAAAACTTTCACTGAGCAGAAGGTGCACAGCACAAGAAAGATGGAAGGCAACTCAACTCTATCGCTTACTTTGGGCAGTGCTTTCAACGTGCCAGAAAGGACAGACCACATATTTCTCGTATCTGTTTAATGGGACGTTTCTCTTGTACAGAATCTTTTTGTTTTCTTGACAATAGTCTTAGAAATGCAGGTTCCTTCATTTTACTGCTTCTGATATTTCATTATGCCTCAATTTCTGTTAAAATAACATTTCAAATAGAATTTCAGTCCATAAATAGAGTAATATTTCCTTTCCGCTACACCAAGAAGAACCTGCAAGAATGACAGAACTCCAAAGCTCAACAGCATGCCAATGCTTAACAAAGAAATGGCTCTCCAAGGGAAATGGAGCCTTGATTTCTGAGTTTGCAGAGCTACGATAACAGGACATACCACAGATACCAATTCCAAAGATAATTATTCATACCATCTATGAACAACTCTCACAAATGTTATGGAGTTTGGGGCAAGTTTGTCTTTATAAAGAATTCATGACATACCTCCTTTCAATCATCTCACATCCACCCACACTGACATTTCACAAACCAAACTTATCCGTAATACCTCTCAGCGCAAGGCATTTTCTACACATTTGTTCAGGTCAGCACGCAAATGTTCTCACTTTCCAGCCTTCAAAAAAATAAGAAAAGAAAAGGAAAAAAACCCACATACTCCCACATCCTTGTACAAAAGACTACTCAAGGTCAAGATCAAGAAAAAAGGCTTTTGTCCTCCTCTTTTGTCCTCCCCTTAGTTTGTGCAATACCTTCTCTCACACGCTGCGTAATAAATTTCCAATTAGAACTTTGCAACTCTTGAAACCTCTTTCTCCCAGGAATAACAAGATCAGACAGAAACAAAATGACAAACATTAAACAGCTTTGTCTACTTCCCATTGCAAAAATAAGGAGTTACTGTCATAAAAATTAACTTTGAAAAATTAAGTTATAGAAAACAATACAGAGTCTTCTATTGCTCAGCAAAATACTCTCTGTACCTTATTTATGCCAAGAACTATATCATGATTTCTGCTTCTATGGTTATCGGACAGATTTGTTGAGGTACTTCACAGCAGATTTTCTTCCTATATCTTAATCACTACTAAATTGTCTAGACTCAGTTGTGTTTCTTTCAAAAATGTAAAAACACCTGCTGAACAGTACTTTTTCTGAGGCAACAGTTGTGCTTTTCTCTTGGACAGACCTCAGTGACATACTTCACTTACAAAAAGATGACAAGTAAAACAACCAGAAAGTTCTTTCTATGGTAAGGCATTATATGTCTCAGCTGAAGACAAACTTCTGTGTATAACAGTTGTTATATTTGATGAACTGCATTCAAGTTGGAAAACTACTCATAGAAAGTAGCGTGGTATTTATGCAAAGGAATGGTGCAAAATCATTAAACATACAAAAAAGTTTATCTATACTTTATACTTAACATGAATCAAAGGCAGAAAATTCTATCACATTTACTGGTTCACCAAGACAACTATTCTACGCAATTCTTTAAGTACTAAACATTATTATTCTCTGATTTACAGATTTGTGTTGTGGCTGTAAAGTCACTTGCTCAGAGCTTGCTAGCCTGTCATGGCACCGGCTGTATTAAAATGAATTATTTCTGACCCCAAATAGCACAAATGAGCTATTACACCCCAATGAAGTAAGGATCCATTACTGCGGTTTCAGAGAAAAGTCCTCATCAGCTTCTGCATTTTATTACTGTACCACTTCAATGCCACGCAGACTCATTCATGAAAATAGTTTTCAAAAACTTTGTGTGTCTAAACTTTGTTCCTAAGTACGGACCTGATGCCAATAAAATGGCCAGAAGAACTTTATTTTAATTTAAGAAAAAATAGTAGGTTTTATGCCAGTATTTCTCTCAAGCATGGCTGAAATGTTTCATCTTATACTCCCCAAAAATGTCAGCTTCAGGCAACTCATCTCAAGTTAAAAATACCAGCTTTAGGACTGAACTACAAGAAAGCAAATGAAAAGGGCCTGGCAGCTGCAAGTGTCACTAAAGCTTAACTACAGATGACACTGTCAGCTCCCTGCGCGGCACAGCGTATTATAATGCATGTATGGTAAACGGTGCTTTTTGTGATCTGGATGTACTTCTTAATGATTTCCACCGCTTCGTAAATGTCAGACATGTGATGTGAATTTCTATTTGCTTTATCCCTTCAGTGTATGATCCAGAATAACCACTGCAATCGGTTCTTAGCAGCTGTGGTCATGATAGGGGATGAACGTCTACTTCCTTAACTTTCTCATCAGAAATTGTTGCCAGTTCTCCCAGTAAACTTCAGGAGACAAGAAAATGAGACTGAAACAAAAGAAAAACCTTTAATCAAGGTTCTACAATGTCAGTATGATTTGTGACCTATTCTCGCAAAGCCCTTGAACACATGTATAATTAAGAACTTAATTAATTCCACTGAAGGAAATAAAACTGCTTTATATGCATCACTGTTTTGAAGGAGTACAGTAATGTTCTTACAGCAGTAAGATTTCGTGGAATGCTGTTGAAAAAGATTAATTAGAATTTTTTAATTACATGGAATAATAACCACCCCCCCGCCCCAAAAAAAAAAGAGAAACTTAGCCAGACATGAACAAAATGTATTCTTTTACAATTTAAAAAGTATTTAAGATGTAAATAAATAGACCCATTTAGATCTCAGTCAGAGAAACTAGTTAGATTTAGTCAGAGAATCCAGTCAGGTTTTTTTAAAGTATCAGTATATACTTTAAGAAAAGGCACTTTGATACATTCAGAAGAGATACTGCTCATATTTCTTTGCTAAATATCAGCACAAGTACTACAGACTGCAGAATGACTGCTGCTGCTGAAAAAAGATCTTAGAAAGGGGTCATACAAGGAACAGGCACCAGATTTGATTTAAGGACAAAATGTCCTAAAAATATCATGCCTGCATACAATATCACTGCAACACAGGAGCAGCAGACTAGTATAATCAATGCAAACTGAGGTCCCCAAAAAGGATTACCAGTAAGCACAAATTTGACAAACTAGAAAAAAGAAAGAAAAATAAACTCAAAATAACACATACCACTAATATATTAGACTTTTCTTCTGAATATTCTATTAGGGATAATATATTTTATTACTTTGCCTTATAAAGGAATGAATGAATGGATTAATGACATTATTTTCAGAATTAATACATTTTAAATATATTAATTTTATAATTAATTTACTTGCTGAGCACAGGTTACAATGAAGTTAAAACGCTCTTAATTGTTCATAACAATCAAAACAATTGAACTGAAACTGGATCAATATATTTAATAAAAATCTCGATATTCTGTCATCAAAATACTCTATCATAAAAACTAATATAGTCTTTAAAGTTTGATAACATTGCATATTCTGACAGTGTTCTGATCTTTCTAATATTCAAAAGAAGGCTTCTCCTGAAGACTGAAGTAGACTACAACCAGCATTTCCATCTTAACTATCTTGGTAAAGGAACTTAGCAGAACAGGCTTCTCAAGAAGAAATAACAAACTCCAATAAAGCAGGATTTCAATGAGACTTGCTGGAAAAAAAGTTATCATTCCTGACAGAGGAGCAGCAGATAGAAGGCTGTGACTAGGTACAACAAATTTTAGACGTGAAAAATTAATCTTGTAATTTTCTAATAGTTCCCTAGCAAGAGATCAAATAACATTTGAAAACATCATGAATAAAACTGTCTTAAGAGAGATTTTAGGGAGGTGGGACTATAGACAAGAATTAATGAAGGTATAGGATACAGAAGAAAATGAAATAAAACCCTTCATAGCACATCTGACTTTTGATACAAGGATGTAGGTGAAATGAAAAATACTCATTTATTATTAATGTATTTTAATGAGCAAAGACAAAACAAATCATAAAAGGAACGAGGAAGCTGAGCATCTTTGTTCTAAGCTGACAAAGAAAACATCACACAAACACCCAGAGTAAGGAAGACCCTGGTGTTTGTTTTAATTTCTAGGACTCAGCAGGCTATAAAAGTCAAGAATCCTGTCTCATCTTAAGCTATATCAAAAAAAAAAAAAATCCCTCACTTGAAGACAGGTACAGCTTCAGCAGTAATAAAATTACTTTCTTCAGGTGGTCGGATCCAGCCCAATAAGCTGTTCTTCTATGTCTTGCTGCAATGTGCAACAACCAAATCCCATTTTATAGGAATAGACAGGACAGTGAGCAGAAGACTGCCCCTGACCATCACTGACACAGAAGCCTTTCCTAAACGTTTTGCTGAACCTTCAATTTACTAGAAGTCAAACTAATCATTAACCCAGTACACATGTTGCAAAGCATCTACATGTTCACAAAATTAATTTTGGCAAAATTAACTTCTTCAGAACAATGTAATATCACACGTACCCCAAATAATCAATTCCAAACAGAACATCAACAATCCAGACATGGATTTCTGGATATTAGACAAAGATTAGTATTAAAGTAAATGAAATAAGTAAGGTCTAGGTTATTTTGTTCTTCTGTTCCCCAAGAAAGGAACCTCACGCTCTTCTGTCATAGAGCTTTTGCTTCTCTTTGTTTAAAGAATCAAAGTGTCGGACTGTGCTCCTTTGCGCTAATATGTCTTGTCCACTGACCAGCTAATTTACTCTGTTTTTCTTTTTCTTTTCTTTCTTTTTTTTTTTTTTTGGTGGTCAGTATTTTAGACATGAAAAATTAATCTTATAATTTGTTAACTATCCTCTAACAAGAGATGAAGTAACAGTTGAAAACAGTGCTAATAAGACTGCCTCAGGACACAGATTGCAGGAGAGCGGAACCCAACTCTTTCCCATTGAGTATGGTGCACACTACGTACAGCAGGGTCTCTGCCTGTAGAAAGCTTAACAACAAAACCTTCAGCTCCAGACTCAGAAGGACATCCTCAGAGGATCTTCCCTCTCTTTTCCTTTCTGACCAACAGTTGGGGAATGTCTTTTGCCAGCCAGCTGGCACGTTTCAGTCACACTGCTGTACCTGAGCAATGAACCCTTCTTTCATAACGAAGATACTAAGTTAGTTGTCCAGGTAAATTTACTTCCCGTTATGATAGAATGAAGTAGCTGTGTTACACCTGTTCTTTGGGTGCTGATATATCTTTCATAGGTCTAATTAATATACTTCTGTTGAACAAGGACTGAGTAGGAGACCAAAATTATTCCAATATAGAATATAGTTCATTATAAAAATGTATAATGAACTGTGTGTCCTAATACCAGCCAGGGAAAGTAGAAAGCAGAAACTACACAGGCAGGAAATACAGTGCAGCTTTTCCAGTTCTCTCATGGGACTTCAGCCCATGACACAGGTAAAAACCTGTAAGTGATGTCTAACAGATAAAATTCATATTATAATCAAAAGATTTTGACTTTTAGGATGGGACAGCGTGGAAGGCACTATTATAAAAAGTCTGAAGGTGAACAGGATGGTATGTTAAGCCACCAAAGTGGAATTTTATGATGGAAAATAACATGGTCCCCAGCTACTCCTCTCAAGTATCAATGGCAACATCTTCAAAAGCAATTGAGTATTGCAAATTAATTAGAAGTAAATTATTAATGTATTAAACTTACTTTGTAAGAAATACTAAATAGTTTGTCAGTCAATAATACACACTGCATACAGACCTACACAAACAAAACAAAAGGCTATCAAAAGAATAACTGTTGACTTTGACATTATACCAGCAATTAATTTTCTGCCTAATCCTTCAAAATTTACTCACATAAATAATCCATTCTCTTGACATTTGCTAAACAAAACTGCTCACAAGCGAGAACTGTTGTCCTTATGCTCCTCTGAGAAACTGGATGCATTATATGTCTGCACCAGTCTGTTCTTCATGATTTTCTGCAGTTGACAGATCATATCCTCCAATGACATCATAAAAGTAGCTTGAACCAGCAGAGGTCTGCTAACCTATACAAGCTGAGGTGCTAGTCTTTCCCTTTACTAGAATACATTGTAACCAGATAGATATGAAAATATTACTTCTCTGGCATATGATATAAACCTATATTTGTGGAAAGTGAGTTACTAAACTAAGCGGTATTTGACTTGGTTTTAAGGAAGCTGTTGAAAGGACTGTTGATCCCAAAAATATCAAAGGCTTAACAATGCCAAGTCAACAATGCTCTTCAAGGAAATGATAAATAAGGCATTAAGAGGCCTTAAATTTCATTTCAGATAAAAACATTCTCCCTTAGCTAGGAAGTCTCTGTTGATGACCTAGGTGCATAAACTTCAGACTTTTTGCTATTTTTGATGAGCATCAACTATAATGCAACTACTGTCCTTGGTTCACGGAGGTATATAAGTATTACGGATTGTTTGCTTTACAACACTAGTAGTAAAAATACCTAGAAAAAGGGAAACATAATCAGCATGTATGTATAGACAAAGCAGGTAAAATTCAGAGAAAATATCATTGTTTTCCAATAAAGTATTGTATGAGATACTGCGTACTGCCATGTCCAAATGGCGTGTTAGGCAAAGGGACACCATTTGAGTTTCCAAGGACATGAATTATTTGTTAAGTCATTTCCAGCAGTTCCAGTCTCAACAGCAACATTAGTTCCCAAACTGTTCTGCATCAGATTTGCCTCAGGAAAGATAAAAGGCTAGCTTAAATCCTGGTGTGAGACTGGTACTGCTCCCTTCTCATGTTGATTTTTTTTTTTTTTAAACTTTATCTACATTTGATCAAGCTACTCTCTATAAGTTCAACCCCTCCTTTTTACCATTCCACTTTACAGTCTACTGTTGGAGTTCTCCTGGCATTGGTAGCTAGAAAGGAGGAAGAGTAATAATTAGAGCCAGGAATCAAAACCTTTTTAAACAGGTTGAATTGCCCACTGTCAAACTATCAAATTTTGTCCTTTTTTATGTCATGAGTTAACTCTTTCTAAACTTTTTGTAGATCAGACTCACCATCCTCTTTCAGGCCATTCTGCTTTAACAATTATGTAGGGTTCTGGTTACAGAATTTTATATATATATACAGATATTATATTGAGAAACTCCATCATCCATCTTACTAGTATAAGATTCTCTCTTCCTTATAAAATCCTTCCTGAGTTGGACACTAACCAACAGACAATATCTGTGAGGCAAGCAAAATAATAGAGACATGACCTATGAAGATATTTTGAAGCGATACTGTTATGTCCGTAAAATAATTAGGGGAAAAATACAACTCGTTATTGAAATTACAACTTACACACCATTAAAATTCTGATATATGGTGGACTGACCAAAACAGAATTGGAAACATTTTATGCATCGTTTTGAACTTGGTTTGGAGAGAGAATCAGTTCCATAATTTTGGACTAGAAAGAATTAATATCTGTTTACATACACAACTTGCTGAAGATGGCCAAGTACCAGGATCAAGACATTCCTCCCCAAGCAAAGACTTAAAAATAGGCTTTGTTTTAGGGAGTGGAAATGATTTTGACTGACAGCAAAGGATATCGTTATGTATGCCAACTTAAGTGTCAGTGTTTGCAAAAGCAGAGCTTTTATTTGCTAAATATCTACTGATGTTTGGTTTAGTCTCTCTGAAAATAAGAAGGAAATCAATTCCATACCATATCAACAGTGGCTGAATTTTGAGCATGAGATTCTCAGAAGATAAAGTCTTACCTGGAATACTCCATGCATTTATCCATCATTAATAAGAACAACTTTACTGGAACAAGGAAACAGAAGAATTGATAGAATAATTAAGAGAAAGATGAGATCAAAATGACCTTGGCTTAGTTTGCTCAACAGAATGAAAGTTTTGGGCAGAGGGAGAAGCAAGGGAAGGAGATAAATTTGTTCCCTAGAAAAATACCAGAGAACAGAAAGCAGTCAGGAAAAAGGCTATGTGAAAGGTCAATGTGTCAACAGAACAAGTACGCATGAGCTGTCCATAAATAAGTTTAAAAGAAGCCTCCTATGCATCAAAGGAGTGAGGGTCTGGAAAATGTCCTCAGTGGGAGAAAAAAAAATATTTACTTTAAGATGGGGTTTCATTAACTTAATGGAGCCAGATGATATAAGCATCTACAATAAGAAGGATTTGGACTTGATGGCCCAGATCTTTCATAATACTGTGTTCCAGTTCTGACCTTGGCTTCACAGTTCCTTCCCTTTGCCCATCTCATGCATGTTACCTTTATTTAGGTGTCTGACACAAAGATATTTCGTTACAACACAGATATGGCAACAAAGATTGGATTTATATTTTCCCCTCCCTGGGCATTGATTCCCTGAGTTATGGAATCCAAGTTCTATTTCTTTTAGGATCCTCTATGTCCAAGGATAGGATGGAGATTATTTCTATCTGTTGAAATGTCAAATATGAGATCACGATGCCAAAATTTTTTACATATGGTAAACCATAACGCTATCTGCACAGGACGAATTCAAGCAATTTATTCTCTATAATTTCATTCAAGTTTATTTTGAAAACAATAATATGATAGGGAAGCAAGCAAACTATGTGAAGCACATCCAAACCTACCATAATGAAATGTTTCCAGAGACAGCAAAAAAAATATTTAGATATATGATAGAAATAGAAGGCTAAGACAGAAATCTTTACGATGCCCTACGTATAAAACAATGAATTTTTTTGGCTGTACTTTCCCAACATTTCCTCTTTAGTTCCATTAGTTTACTGTCTGATCAACATGTACAAGTTTTCTGGCCATAATGAAATCTGTTAAGGCAAAAGATCGACGCTGAGGTAGGGCCAATGCACTTCATATAGAATTCTTTCAGCTTACCCAACTCACCACAACTGCTCATTGTAGAGCATCCATCCCTGCTTACCCAACACCAGTGATCCTTTGTTTGTAAAAGCTCATGATTCAGACAGTGAAAAGAATAACTGCCTTTTTCATACAGTGAGATGAGAAACATTCTCAATGCAAAGAGCAATCAGTACTGTGAAGTATTGACAGAGTAAGAGGAAAAATAAGATGTATGTTGTTCTACAAATCTGATGTGAACTGAATTTCTTCAGGGTTCTTTTCTGGTAATACTGGGAGATGGATAGGGGGAAACTGCCATCTGTAAAATCCAGTTTGTGCCCTTACAGTAGAATTACTGGGATGAAATAGCTAAAATTAGTGCAAAACTGAGTGAAATCTCTATATTACTAACTCATATACATAATGGGACTTAAAAGATAGATGAAACAATATTGATTAAAAATCAAATTATTGGTACGTGGTGTCCACTGGAAGAAGGAAAAACAAAAAGAGAGAGAAAGAATTTCTTTTAGAATTGATAAAATGTTCAAAACTTAAATAAACAGTTCAATATATCTGAACAGAATATTTAACTCCCAACCCCTCCCTCATCCCCCCAGGTAAACATTTCACTCCACATCAAAGTTTGGGAAATTGCTATGGACTTAAAATGGAAGGAGGCCTTTCTGCATTGTTTCTAGGCTTTACTTTAGCTTTGGAGAATTTTAATATGTTGGCTAATCTTATTTCTCTTAACACAAGACAACAATTCTCCCATCTATCACCAAACATAAAGCATATTTCCCAGAAGA
Organism: Grus americana; assembly: GCF_028858705.1. Classification (NCBI taxonomy): domain Eukaryota; kingdom Metazoa; phylum Chordata; class Aves; order Gruiformes; family Gruidae; genus Grus; species Grus americana. The sequence continues at coordinate 7,589,904 of NC_072856.1, forward strand.
TAGAGAGCCCCAAAAGATAAGAATCAAGTCTGCATTTCCATAACAAATACCTACATAATTAAATTTTCTCTGTTTTTAAAGTTGTGTAGTGAATACAAACATGTACAAGTGTAGGTGGCTTACTTTGGTTTTGGGATACAGAACTGAACTTTGCAATATGAAAAAAATTTAATGACTTCAATTTCACCTTTATTACAAGTGTTTCTATACATGACCAGAACAGGTGGTTAACCATTTAATAATATTTTTCATACATTTATGTTTGAAATGCACTGGTTTATGCTTTTAAATTTTCTTTTATTACAATGAAAGTGATTTAGAATTAAGAGTGTGGGAGGCATAGAAAAAATCTACCCTACCCAATGTCAAAAAGAATATCAAATTATTGATCTGTAGACAGGAGGAAATTAAATATGGGATCCCCTTCTCATTTAAAAGAAAATAACTGCAACAACTCTGCAAAAGTTCACAGAAGAAATAGATTAAAAATGTAGGCATAAAATCAACTACTGTCATGAATGTATCTTCTGCAGTTTTATTTACTGTACATCACAAATATAAGGATTTATCAGAAGAGTATGGACTTAACTTTCTTTGCTGACCTTAACTTTTGTGCATACACAGCCACAGAGACATTTCATAGTTGCTACAGCCAAAATTATTACTTTATCTCTGAAAATAGAATTGTTTTCAGTGACATATCATCTTAATATATTTTGCTTCTAGAAGTTTTTCTTCTCCTTGGATTTCTTGAAAAGATTTTTGTATTTTATCAGAAGTCAGTCTAATAGATGGACAAAAACCAATCAATACTTTTTCCATGGAGAGTTACAAAATTATTTTTGCAACTCTGAGGCCTGAGCTGTATTAATCTGGCACATTTTATCTCCATTAAATATTCATGGGTCAATCCAAACTTGTCACTTAAATGTAAAGTATTTGGATGTGTATAATTGTATCTTTACCTGCATTTACTGTCATTCTACATATAGCTTGGACTACAAAGAAAATAAAGAATGAGATAAAAGAGACAAGTTCCTTACTGATGTCCAGATATCAAGAAATTCAGAGACAGAGACTTGAGAAACAATCATAAAGGGTAGCTTTAGCTCAACACATCTAACTTCAGTACTCTCCATGTACCAGTCTCCACCTGAAAGCAGGGCTCTTTCTCTCGTTTCATTGACAGTAGATGGAACCAGAGATGACCATCACTTAGCTAAAGATTTCTTTCTAAATATTTACTGTCCCTCTATGATTTAGTCAAGTGGCAACAGTACCATGGACATGGATCACCATGCTCCCAGAACAGAGGTTCAGGTATTCAGTTCATTATTAAAGCATACTACAACCTGTATTCTAAGACCTATATTAAGTTCTGTTTTCTTAGATATCAGCAATTTCCATTTAGCTCTCAATTCTTGTGCATACACGTTGTCAAACCAAACTCTGTACTTCTTGATAATTTGAGAGGAAAAAGAGTGTTAAAAGGATTGTGGATATTCAGACAACAAAAGCTTGAACGCAGGATCTTAAAGACATGGAGTAACCTTGTTTGGAAGGGTTCATCTAGTCCAACCTTCTGCTCAGAGCAGGGTCAGCCATATGATTAGACACAGTTGCTCCACACTTGAACCTGTCAGGTCTTGAAAAATCTCTAAAGATGGAGAATACGCAATTCCTCTGGACAACTTGTTCCCCTATTCCAATGCCCTAAGGTGAAAAAGGCTTTCCTTCAATTAAACTTGGAACCTCTAACGTTTCAATCTTTATCTGTTGTCTCTTGCCCTCCTAGAGCATGCAAGGCTTCCCTCATGCTGGACTATATAAAAATAGGAGGAGGATACTGTTTTCCAGCACCACACAATAGTGAAGTGAAATACTTCAAGTACAGAAAATATGGTTTTATTTTAAGTTGCAGAATCCTACAAGTAGTTACATTAGCAGTTCATTTAATAAAAATAATAGAAAAATTAAACAACCCATTGTTCTCTGTTCACTATTTCCATTCCCACCTCTCATATATACTTTTCTAGCCTTAAAACCCTCTCACTAAAGGAAAAGGTGAAAAAAAAAGGGAAGAGAAGAAAAAGTAGAAATAAAAATAAATCAAAATATCTCAAAAGTTTAGAATTTCCATTTGAAAAATTCAAATACAACTTCAGAACATTTTTATCTTCAATATTTTGCAATACCAATACAGTTCAAACTTTTCATTACTACTGAATTTATTGAGAAGAAAAAGCTATAAGTTTGACTAACATATTTACAAAGCCTCTGTCTTATCCAAGAAATTTCTTGCATCTACACAATTTCTGGGAACTCTTAGAATCCTTGCTCATTCATTTGGTCAGAAGTACTGGAAAAAAAACTTGTACAGTTCTCCTACCCACCTTGATTGCTGGCAAAGAAAATCAAAACACAAAGAAATTCACAAAATATAAGAAATAATTTGAATATAAGGCACTCCATCAATGTTGGTTGAGTTAACTATGACAGATATTTGGACAGAATATTTTGTTAGTTGAACAGATTTGTCACGGAATAATTTCTAGGCAAAGGCTAACATTTTCAAATGTCAGTACCCAAAAATTGATCTCTAGGCACACAATTAAACAAGGCGTAGTTTTCAACTGTACATCTGCATAATTTTAACTTTCCAGAGAAAATCTCATGACTCCCAAAGAAGATTATATTGTGTGTATATGTGGTGCCAAGGTCTGAGTGGCTTCAGATTTTGAAGGGAAGGATTCCAAGAGAACCCTCCTTCTCCAGATAAATTCCTTGCTTGACCATAGATATTTAATTAAATAACTCTCAACTAGCTTCATATTAGTTTACATCCTTCTGTGCTTAACAAGGGAGAAGACAATAAATGGTTGAGAATTGCTGTTAAATGAATATGTTAAAGAGATGATCAGAAAGTTAGGTTTTATGGATGGTGGGCAATGTATTAGGGGAAGTAGGCTTGGCATACATTAAAAAAATATTAATTGCTTCAAACCATCTTTTCTTATACATAGTGCTAAGGATATAAGAAAGTTTGTTCGTCCTTACTTCTCCTACAGAAAGTAGACATTCTCATTTTTCTATTTTGTTTCCATCCATGTGGATCCAGATAGTATTAGAAATACTACTCATCACCCAGCTAGTTGGAAGCAATGGTCTTGATTTTTATATTAAAGTGTTTTACTGATCTAGAATGATGTTTTGGACAACAACATTAGAACACATTTTAGCAGACATGCACAAGTCCCCACTTTTACAGAGGGAAAGAAGATATTAAATATACATCACAAATTTAGAAGCAGCTGGCTGACAAATCTTTCCTCTGCTGACTCTTGTCTTGTTAGCTTTTTTTGTAAGTCTCCCAAGAGTTTCTTTAGCTGTACCATGTGATACTTCACTACTGCTATTTTCTACTCTTGCAGCAAAACCTAGTATTTCATCGTAAACAAATAGTGTTAACACTTGTGATGCTTAATGTTTTGTCAGTTTACTCAGCAAGTGTGAAGGAAATGCAAACACTTCCAAGCCTTTTTTCATGCTGTCAGACTTCACTAAGTTGACGAGATCTCCCAAATGGATGGTCTTATATGCTGCATTTAGATCATTTGCTGAAAAATTAAGAATTGAAACTCACGCAAATCTTAAATCAGGCAATACCTGGTTAGTAAAACATTTTTTTTTCCTCCTGGAATAAGTAAACATTTTTTCTTCACAAGAAGCTTATAGACTGTGAACGTATTTCTAAGCTAGAACAGGCTTGCTTCCCAAAATGGCTTGCCTTCTTGCCTTCCTGTGAATGGCTTCCTAGATATTCCTATGCACATGCTTTTTAAAATATTTTTATATAAAAATCTGAATGTTATCTACCCAAACAGATATGCTTTTCAAAATCTAAATTTTTCATCAATATTTATATATTCCACTACCTCATATAATTAGTCCTTTTTCAGGGAGGGGAATGAAAAACTATATCAGAATGAAATGTTTTGCAAAATATGGATTATTTTTTTTCTTTCTTCCATTGGTTCTATTCATACATCACTCTTAAAACAAGATAGAGCTAGCTGTGTCAGATAAATCATTAATAACAGATACATTATCCAATTGCAATAACTTATATTAACTTTAACAAATATGGGTAATCTTAGGAGAAAAGTTGATATGTACAATTCCTACTATGCAGACTAACACAATTTTAGGGGTTTTCACAAAGTACTCAAAGAAGTAATCCTGACACGTACTGTCCCTTTGATTTCAGAAGGTGTTTGAGATGCATTAAAACCTTGAAAACATAAAGTTCAATGTATTTAACAGGTATCTTGTGCTTTTTGACAAGGCCTATGATATTCATACTGGTCTCTAGCTGCTAATCCAGAAGGTTATGGGTTTCCATAGATCATATGCAGGCCCCACGCAGCTGTCTCAAATACTCCATTGCATCTCAAATGGCAAGAGATGGTTATTTTTAAGCAACTGAATCAAGCCAGTAATAACGATCTAATACATCTCTTATCTTCTAACTAATTTAAAGCTGTAAATGAGATGCAAGACACCATGTTGCTCTATTTAGTATGACAGACAAAAGGAATGCTCATTCTTGGGGTTGTCCACCTGAGTGTTTGGGCCTGGCAGGTGGGTGTTGTTTTTTGTGCATTTTAAAAAGTCTGTTAGTTTGAGTAGTTTGGACAATTCTTCACATATTGCGCTGGTGTAGTCCAGTCAAAAGTATTGTAGATGTGGTCAGAATTGTACTTAAAAAAAGCACATATGCAATCCTCTTCCCCGAACTGATCTAAAAATTTTCTCCAAAAGTCTACAGCATCCTTCATAATACTATGCTAATATTCAAGGCAGCGTAATCAGGTCAATGGGCCAATTGTTACAGCATGTTTATATCAGAAGCAGGAGATAGGGCTTAAAATCCTATATAATTCATTCTTTTTTAGCTGATTTTCTTACAAATACCTTAAATTAAAACATTTAAGCTGTCTGTCTTCTATTTCGGCTATAGATTAATACGGTTTGCATCTCACTTTATGAAATGAATTCACAACACATCACAAATGTTCTAATATTTTATCCTATAACAGATAAAAGTGGGCTCGGAGGTGATGAGCAGCAGAGTGCTGGAGGGGACAGCAGTCAATGCTCCACTAGTGACCTGCCAGCAGGAAGAGAGGGTGGAGAGGTAAATAAGTTGGTGGTGGTATCAGTTAGCAACGAAACATTATTCTACCCATGCAGAACAGGCAAAAGGTATGAAAAAAGTGAGGTAAAAAAAAGATGTCTCCATAAGCCACTTAATCTTACTTAGGATGTCACAGGGACATGACTAGAAAATTAAGAAAGAACATTTTCTTAGGAATCACCTAATCCTGGATGCAAGATTTATTACCTACATTACTACATTACACGTACGATACAGATTATTTTGACAAAAAAATTATCATTTTTGCTGTTTTGAACCATAGAGTAATGCAGATTTTATCACGTGCCCATTAATCTAAAAACCAGAAATGAAGGGCATTTGGAATTCTAACTCATCCTTCAGTGCATCACCCAGGAATCCCTTCATGACAAAAAAGAACAGCTTTAGCAGATACACTCTGTTTAGCTCAGATTTGACACTTTTGGACTGTGGCAAAACAAACTTGAGAAAAGACTGACCCATGAGGTTTAAAGAAAATCTCTCATCCTAGATACTTTCTTTTTAAAACATTTCTACTATCGCCATGAATGTTTTACATGTGACTATGTTTTATATAGAAATTTATTTCTGGTTAATGTTTTATGTTATTTGCATCACAAAAAATCAGTTCCACCAGACCAAATACAACAAACATGGTCCTCGCAGGACAGGGAGAGAAATGAAGAAAACATTCCTGAGAGCAGTAACAAATCATCGTTAGCTAAAACATTGGACAAAACCAGGTAATTGCAACATGTTCTAGAAAAAAAAAACAAACAACCCTATCATTAACTCTGATTAAAAAGTCTCGATTACTTAGGGACAGAGAGAATTTTATTACTTGAACTATTTAATAAACTGCGCCTAGTAACCTCCTTGACTTAACAGAGACTAACTCAGCAGTATAAAAGTGTAGAAAATAAGGAAGAGTATCAAAATCAAGCCTCCAAATTGCAAAGTATCTGACGTAAGCACTAATTCAATCTCGGCTGAGGTCTCAGAACACTACTGTGACTTAGTGATAAATTTATTTTCCTGAAGGAACTAATTCCAAAGCCAAGAATGTACTGCCATTCCTACGACTCTCATGAAATCCTTCAAGCACATACTAGAATAACCTGGTGGGGAGAGAGAAATAAAAAATATTTATAGCAATGTATTTCCAGGCCATTTACCCAGGTTGATGGCAACTAAACTGGGAGCAGACTAGTAACTCCTGCAGGATTTAGTACACAAAGAGCATTCAGCAGCCTCTGGTGCCACCCAAAGTTTCCAAACATCTATCTTATCAATGGATAGAAAACATTAAAAAAACAAACCAAAACAAAAAAGCAATTATACTCCATTTCTTGCAATTAAAACACTTCTTTTCACATTTATAGTAAATTGTTACAACAAGAGTTGCCCAGTTGTGTCAGACATCTTGTAAAGTAGAATATTTTTAAAAGAAAGACTAAAGGTTTTCCAAGAAAAACAACATAAAAAATGGAATTAATGAACAGGCAAATTTAATTTCTTGTCTCCTGCTGGACTTCTGGTTTGTTTTTGTTGCGCTTTAAAATTATTTTTAAACAGACTTGGACATCCCTTTACATAACATTGTCACTTTGAACCAGATTTATTTGTCCAATGAAGTATGTTTTATCAGAACATTCATTACCCTTTTTGAACATAGTGGAGTCAAGGATCAGAAAGCAATTTTCCTTCTTTCCTGTTCTCAAAAGTATGATTTTTTTTTTTAGTGAGGTTAAGCAGTGCTTTTTCAAATTCCCTGTGCTTGATGTGTCATCTGTCGATGAGTCAAGCCTGTTATGCTGGAACTCGAATACAAGAATGGTCCCTCACTTTGAAAACTTTTAAAAGGAATGCTTTATTGTTTCTATAGGGGAATTTGAAATATGCTCTCCTTTTATTTGTAGATGTCATGGCCACACTCATTGATACAAGGTGTTGACTTTGTACACAGACTCTTCAAATATTCATACTTCCACCATGACTGCATTGCCTAACTAGCTCTGTTTTGAAAGACTGAAGCTACCACATCAACATGAACAGACTGGAATTTCTTTGCATTTTTAGAAACATCTGCTCTACATGTCACTATGTAATATATCTATATATTTACTGTAAAAGAAATTAAGGTGTTACTTTGCTGCCAAAAATTTAAGCATGTACAGGACATTGCTATTTTTGACACACTGCAGATGGAGCGCTTTAAAAAGGACAGTTTAGCCTTTGCAGCCACGTGTAATGGACACATACCCATGCTCCAGATAAAAACAACTCTATGAAGTAAATGTTTAGTCTGCCCTCCTGCTTTTCACTGAATTTTACTTCTAACAGCTGCTTTCTAGTTCACATAAAAATACTACCGATAATTGACGGAAGAGCTTTGCATCTAAAGCTTAACCCATTTTTCTTACTGAGCAGCTTATCCCTTTCCTTAATTTAAGGGGGTTCAAATTCACAGGCCCAAACTCCCAGGAAAATATTTGGATCAGACAATGACAGGCTGGATAGGGGTACTCTTTATGACTCTTACTATGAAACTGTGCCATTAGGCAAGAAGCATATAATATTCATACAGAGAAGAAAAAAGCAGGAGTATAAGCTCCTTCACAGTGGTTACAACTTTTAGCTACAGCATTTGTAATTTCTAGTTTTCTTACATCCTTTACCTTGCTTAAAGCATAAAAGAACAGTGAAAAAAAATTGGAAAATGGTCAAGCACTGGCATGCATTAGGAGACACTGGTGGGGTAGAGGAGCAGGAGGGGAAGATTTGTCAGTCTCCCGAGATATCCATTTCCTTGCTAAAGCTGATGCAACAGTGAAAATGAGGTATTCTTATTTTTGCCTGACCCATCTTTTAATTTCTCAAACTCTGCCTCTTCTCACTGAACAGTCTTTGCTGGACAGTTTTTTTCCTGGCATACTCCATTTTCCAGCAAGGAAATGCTGGTCCCATTTAAACTTTATGTTATTATTTTTAATTTATCTGTTAAACTAAATAGTCACTTAAAAGAACACATCTATTTTGTATCATCTGAAAAGTTGAATTGATTCAGGAGATAGACCATGATACCTAAAAGAAAAAAATCTTAATCTCAAAGTTTCAGAATATATAAGTACCCACCACTGTAAAGTACTTTGCAGTAAGTAGATAAATACCTCCACGACTGTTACATGGAGGGGAAGACATAAAAAGGAAAGGGCGATATCTCAGCATGGAGATTCTCCTGTGCTCTTTTACTTTCATAGCTACATGTAAGATCCAAAGCATAATCCAGTTTTAAACATTCTTTTCCTAAAAGCTTTTTCTGCAGTGTTCAGGTTCACGTATTGTGTCCAACACACAGAAAGTGAGAGCTTAGGCCTATTAATGCTTCAACACAGATTAGAAATAATACTTCCGAGGCAAATCTCTGACTGTTCCCTTTTACTGTGCTTTGGTTCACACCGTGGAGTGGTCTCACTGACCATGAACTGGATTCTGTCTGGGAGATGCGCTGCAGGAGCTCACTTACCACCCTCCAGCTGCAGAGAGGCAGGCAGCAGCCCGTGGGACTAGACTAGAGCTTGGCTGAAGGAAAACCACTCCAGCACAGGCTTAATGGGGATGTCAGGTCCTCAGCACCAGCTGTTTTACTCTGCAGATCCAGTCCTGTTTATCCACCTGCTAATGTAGAAGTAGCTCATCTGCCTGCCAAGTGTATGTTAAGCACCATGACTAGCATTTCTTGCATACGCTCGTTCTTTCTTTTTGTCTCTCTCTCACAAAATCAGGCAGAGAGGTTGCTCCTAAATAGCACAAGACATTCTCTCTCTTCAGTGCCTGAGCAATCTGTCTCTGTGGTCTTCCCAGCCTTTATGAGCCCAAGGATTTGGAAAATAAAAGAATCAACTAAACCCGACTAAATCATATTGTACAGAACAAAGCAGAGACAGAACTCTGGCTGGCCCTCACCATTCAGAAACACAGTACTGTGCTTATACCACTGATGTGTGGAAAAATAAATGCTTCTCTCAACTGACAATTTTTTACTTTCGTTTTTCTTTCAATAAATAATACTGAGTTAGTGGAAATGCTTTTTAAGATGGAGAAGAGTGAAGCAAAATTAAGTTGCATTGAACATCAAACCACCACTTTATTTAAGAAGTAGGATGTTTAGATCCTTGCTGAAAGCTTATCCGAACTACTGGAAGCTCCTTGACTCTGCAAAATCATGCAATACATTTTAAAGCAGGTCAAATATTAGACACTTCAGCTGCCAGGAATTTCCCATCAGCAAAAAGAGAGAACAGGGAGGAAAGAAGCTCTTCCATCCTTTCAGAACCTAGGAAAGGCTGGTGCTACAGTCGGGTAACAGTCAGTGGTATTGGATGTATTTTTAAATCTAAATTTTCCTTCTATCAAATTTGATTATATATCATTAATGTTTTTTAATGCAACTAGCTTCTGCCCTTTTTTTAAGCAAGACTTGTGTCTATATTAATAAGTATTCTGAAAATGCAATTTTATGTATGCTTATGAAAATCATTATGGACAATGGTGTGTATAGAATATTTAATTGCATGTATGCACATAGATAATTTCCACCGTTTGCATGTACACATCCCTAAGTGTTTGCAAGAACAATCATAATATTTGGACATAATTCATTAGCTGGACAATTACACAAATTATATATTTGTATTTTATTTTTGCATTTATTTGTATTTATTTTTCTACATTCTGCGTAATATTTGATCAGCTCATTAAGAAACAGGAAGATTAAAATTCAGGAGTGTCTGGATGCATGCCTGTAACACTTAATTAGCGATTGCTGAAAAAAAGATCTGAGAATTATCATACTGCATCATGGCAAAGATCTACACAGCAGTAAATCATTCTGCACAATGTTTTAATTCGATTCACTGTTTTTGGCAAACTTAAACAGGTGAAGTAAAATACAATATTTTGCATTATGTCAGGGTTTAATTTTAGAGTTTTATTTACAAACGCTACAAGTCATTTAAAGAAAGGAATAAGTGACATAGTAGGAAGGTGTGGTATTACAGATTTTTTTTAACAGCCATGCTGTAATGGCTTCAGTGTATATTAAATATTGAAACATGTGTACCATACATTAAAAAACTGACAGAGCAGCAGAGGATAAAAATGCAGCACTTTTGGTATGAAGATTTCAGATGCAATACATGAAAGCAAAGTAACCGAGTAAGTGTGAATCATCCTGCTAAGATGCTGAGAGCGTTCAAAGGGTTAAGGATGGCAAATCACATTTTGTTGCTATGTGCAGCAAGGATAAAAATCTACTGGAACCCCCTTTAATAGGTGAAAGGTGGTCTGAGCCAAAACGCACATACTGACGTCCAACCCTTCCCCAGAGAATCAATGATGTTTTTTTGTGTGTGATCAATGTAATATTCCACAGCTAAATTTAGGGACTCTGCATCCTATGAAAATGGCACCTCTCTATGACTAATTAACAATAAAAAATTGTGGTTTTCTACAGGTTTAATTATTTAATCTCCAAGGTTTTTATTAACTTAAAAATTTTTAGTAAGGACAAAAGAGTATATGGAAAAAAAATGCATTTCTAATGTTGTTTATTCAGGAGGGATTCAGTAATTTTCCCTAGTCAGCCTGTAAGATTACACCATCTTTGCTGTTAAGTCCCCTAACCCAAGCAACACACAGTGTGAGACAGACTGCTAATAAACCTGTTTCACTGTGTCTGTGTATTATTTGGCTAAATCATAAATTATGCCTACGTAACTTCTTTTTATTTTGGAATGGTAAAGACTTTTAGTAATATAGAGATCAAAAGATTCAGTGTTTGATTTTGAGACTCAGTGTTTGATTTTGACGTGTTAAAAGAAAGCTGAAAAGTTAAAACCAGATGTCTTTAGTGACAGTGACAGTGTCAGGCATATTTTATAAAGCAAACAAATCTTAACACCCAAGTCCACTCTCTTTTCAGTACTGGCACTGCATCTGTGTGTTTACAAGTCATGGGGTGATACGTGTTGCTTCCACCAAAGTCAGAGAGAGTTTTGTCAGATATCAGTGGGGCCAGATTCCACTTTAAATAATTCATTTGTCACACAGGCTGAAGTAATTGCAGTGATACAGTGGGTGGGTATTGTGCAAAGGATGAAATAAGGAAGAGACACTCTCACCATAGAAACTCTTCCAGGACCCAGCACCATTGTAAGCCCCATTTTCTCCAAACACTCTGAAGATTTTTGCTTCTATGCTATTGCTCTGCCCAAAAGTCACACAACAAAAATCATTTGAATGAAGATTTAAAGGAAGAAGTAGACCTGAAACTCAGGGAATAAGAGTTCAGTCTCAGCTCTCACGCCAGCTTGCTCTAAAACCATAAGCAAACCCCTTATGGCTGAATTTAGAAATATTAATAAGAGAAATTAGCATGAGAAGATTTTTTGAGAGTCTTGCAATTCATATCACAGTGAGAAAAACCCCATGAAAGTCTGCTTTCAGAAATATACTCTGCACTCTTCCTCTTTTTTTTCCCCTTAACCTTATCCCCCATTTGTAAAATGGAAATATGAGGGTACACTATGAAAGTGAATATTTTAATACCAAGGATTGTTCTTAGCATCGTGAATATTTAATATTTATCTGTAGGACTTACCTTATCAAGCAGAATTTTATTAGGGATAAACTTCACATGATGTAGGCATTACTTCAAAATAGTTTTTATGTTAAGTTTATATTCAAATGTATTTTTTCAGGAAGCAGCCTATGCTAGCAAATAAAGCAAATTTTCAAGAACCAATTAGCTAATATGCAGGGAAAATAATAACACTTTATTCAAATACCTGTAGAAAAGTTCTATTTGTATGATTTCAGGGTGCCCTCGTGATTCAGGCAGACATGATCTCCCCAGACAGAGAAGTCGTGTAGCATTTTCATTAAACCAACAAGAAAGATGTATTGGGCAGCAAAAGTCACGCTTATGGTTTTCACTGTTGGTGAGTTAGCAACACATGGATAACTGAGCTATAAAGTTTCATACTTTAAATTAGTTGTTCTAAATAAATGCAAAATTTTGACCAATGAGAACAGCCAACATATGGATTCACTGACACACAGTATTGCAGCTCTCCAGTGATGTTTTTATGGTTCCAGTGCTAACAATACTTTCTAGTTCATCTATAATTATGGGTGAAGTCCTGATACCATCATCCTACAGCATGGTACACACAGACCTATCCAGCTGTTTCATGCACTCCATTACCCACAGTGGTTTGTATTAAATACAGATTTTATGTAAATGTTTTTATATTGTCATAAAAATATGGATCTTGTGACCTTATCAGGTAAGCATAAAGAAAAAAACATTGAAAACATTTTTCCTATTGCAATGGCCACATAAACCAACACATCAAATCTCTTCTTAGACCATTCAGCTCTGCCCCACCTAGAGAAGGCAAGAGGCATAGCTGTCAGGATGATTGCAATCCTATCTAATCTCTCCTGAAAAGTGTGAGGACTCATTTTCACTAAGTTTCTCCACAGTCTCCCTTCACAGACAGACTCCAGATGCCAACATTTCTCTAGAAATAAAGTTTCAGGGCCATTTTACCACCGCGTGGTTTTCTGATTGAAAAAAAAAGAGAGCCATTCACATATTCCCCCTCATATAGATAAATAAAAAAAAAATAATTCTGGTTTATTCCATGGAGAAAAAATATTCAAAGAACGTTGTTCAGTTGTCTTCTTTGTAGAGAGTTTCCTATTTAAACATTAAACCAAACTGTACTGACTGAAAGACACGGAAGCCTCAGTCCTTAGGAAACACCTGTGCAGTACTTCCAAGGGGTTACCGATCATTACAAACTCTTGACTATCACACAGTAAAATAAGGAAGCTACCTCTATTGCCCTTGAATATGTACAGTTGTCTAATTTTTTTGAAATCCTGTAAATCATCTGTGCACAGATAAGGATACAGTTGAATTTTAGCAATGCTCAGGTATGTCTAGTTGGGAATGTCAGCCATTGCAATTTTGCCTATTAAAGAGATGTATCCTATCAACCTGCCTGTCCAAAAAGAATCAAACCACAAGCAAAACACCCAAACCCAACCCCCTCAAAACTCCCAAACCATTAAAAATATACTAAAAATCTTTCCAGGCCCATTATAATCCCAGGTCACAAGCTAGGGAAGTTAGACACTTCCCTATCTCAAAGAGAGTTAATATGATGGAAAGAATGAAGACCAGAAAGACAGATGGAAAACTCATTTGGGAGATATTCAAACATTTGAGAAGCTAAGTAACAGATTCAGCTCCATTCCAACAAAAGGAGGAGGATGTGTGTGGTAGACCTACCAGAACATCTACACCAGAAGACAGCACATTCCTTTGATAATTTTCTGAAAGTTTCTAGCTGGCAGGATTTGTAGCTGTAGTTAGTCTGCTCTCAGCTATGGTTCTTGCTATATGCAATGATAAAGGCTGACATAAGGAAAGCAAAATTAAGTAAATTAAGTAAATCTTGTGTGCAATTTTATTCAGGTGTTTACTCATTTAATGCCCCTGCAGGCACAAATGTTAGCTGATTATTCCCAATAGAGCTCCATTTCAAATCAGTGACAGAGAAACAGAGAAAGGTTACTAAAACTATCCAGAACATGGTTTTGGAGCAAATTATTCTTCCGTATGTTCAATATTTTTGGAAGAAAATAGTCCAGGCAGCCCTATCTATTTATGTTCAACATTTTTGAAACAATTTTTAATCCAACTGAAGTAACAGGTGACTGCACTAAAAGAAGAAAAAAAAAAAAAACCAAAACACCTAAGCATGATCATAAGCTATTTTTCACATGACTGTCATGTTCCTGACAAAGAATAGGCAGTTTTCAGGGTATGTATTATGTCTGTACAGTGAACAAGGCTGTTGTCCATTGGAATCCTGCTTTATTTGAAACAAAAAGGAAATATATGGGCTGAAAATGGAAGAAATTGCAGAAGAGTGGAAAACTGAAGCACGGCAGGATTAGGTAACTTCCAAGGTCACGTACAACAAGCTTCTGGCACAGGCAGGAAAACCTCTTTTTGGCCTCCTCTTCTAATCACTGAACAACAGGTAGTATGGCAAAAAATCTGTTCATGTTTTATGAGGAAATACTTGGTTTGCCCTTAACAGCCCAGCTTTTTGTCTGTGCAGTGCTGTGGGCTCACTGCTCTGCCCTGGGCTTCCACACTGCTAATGGGAAAAATCAGTCTTGAAAACAGACCAGCTGTTGGAACAAAACCGATTACACTTCCACCCTTTTCACAGGTGATACAATCCACTCTTCCTTTTCTCAGATTAGTTTCTCTAAATGCATTCCATTTCCATTTAATAGATTCAATGGAAAACTGCATAAGTCTTGCATAAACAATACTTTTAAATAGTCACAGACATGTCACATTTATTTTTCTCTCAAGACAAATTCTTTCCCTATTGTGCATAAAGTTTCTAGAAGATGGACTTCAGACTTGCTTTTAGGATCTCTGAAAAAAAGTGAAAAGACACTCTTGAACATCAGGGATGTTTAGTCGCCTGATTAGAAGTAGCCAGGAAAATTTCACCATGTGAAGTGTTTCCTGACCCAGAGCTCAAATTAACACATCCATGGAAGGTGATGGTACAACATGACATCCAGAAATTAATACTGGCTCTGCAATCCTCAGGAACATCCTTACCCCATGTGATTTAAAGCAGTCACCAGGCAGCTAAGATTTGTGGCACCTTACAGCATCTACACAGCACCTACGCAAATGCACGATGCATTTTTGCTCTGATATTCTGAGAATTCCTTTTCCATCCTACCTCAGCATTTCCTCCCCTGAAAGACTGAGAGACAGAAGGAATTTTGCAGAATATTTTTGGCTGTAGGGGAACAATGAATTTGGCCCTGTACCTGTGTCATTCTACTAACACAAAAACCACTGTTACCGACCAAACGTCATTTGTGGCTTGCAGTGTGTAAGTGCAATTCTATGTTGACACTACACAATTACTTGTTCCTGGCTTCATTATCTGTTGATGCTAACAATATATAGATTGACCAGTGTATCACAGTTCTGCCCTCTAAGGGTATCTGTGGCTGTCCTGTAAATAAATTGAAATGCAAATTAAAAACCAACCAAACAAAAAACCTAAACCAGTTTGTGAAAGACTGTTCGTAAATGTTCTTTTAGTACTTTTGTCACTGCAGGCAACCAGAGTGTGAAGCTCGTAAGAAGTCAAACAAGCTCTTGACGTCAGTTATTCCTCATTTGGAACAATTTTAAACAATCTTTGTCTTATGTTCATGTGCTGATCATTGATTAAACCACAGGGATGTTTTTGCCCTTATTATTATTATAAACAATGTAGTACTTTTCCAAACTACTTAGTTTCAGACTCTGTACCTGGTCTATTAATAAATGCACCCTTATATTTTTTATTTTTCATTAATACCTAGAAGACAGTTGATTTTCTGACAAGCTCTGGATCTCTAAAACACTCATAATTATCAGAAAGAAGTTATGCTTATTTCTTAGTTGCACTTGAACATTAGAATTTATGCACAAAGAATCAATCTTTCCTTTAACAGAATGATCAATTTTTGTATTTCTCCATGTAGTTACACATTAGTCATTTGGCATTTTCAGTTAAATGAGTATGTTCACTTAAAATAAATACTAAGGAAAAAACAATAGCAGACATACAGACTTAATAGGCAAGCAGCATGCTTATTGCCGTAACTAAGGGACTTTTGATATAAGAAACCACTGATGTCTGCTTTCATTCGCATAGCACACACAGTGATTTTAGACAGAATTAATTTCTTTCAATATCTTTTATTAAAAGCAAAGGAAGGCTCCAGATTAATAACCTCTGAGTTATTATTTCAGCTGCATTCAGTAAATATTGCATGTGTGTGCCCAGACCTCACGTTTCTCTACAGCATAGAACCCAGTAATATAGACTCGACAAGTTTTCTTTTCAGCCTTTCTCCATACTATTCTCAAAAGCCATTGCTATTTCTTGCTACAACCCATTGAAAGCCTTAAGTTGCCTCATGATAATTGTTTTTCAAGGCAGAGTCACTGACTGCTCAATAGATGAAGTCTTTTCCAGAGGAGCTGTGGACACTGCAACTACTAAACATAAGAAGGTCTGGTAGGTCAGCTATGAATTGTATATGAAATGTCTTGTCCTGTGTGCTGAATCTAAACTTGCAGGTGTCAGCTCAGCAAAGATGGGAAACTGATACAATGACTGATATGAAAGAACAACAAACCAAGAATTGCTGTTACCAGGAAAACTGTTCCTTCTCTGGTTACAGTCAGGAATGGCTCATCTTTCAGGCTAGCACTGAAGCGCAGCAGAGAAGAGATGCCTGGACTCTGAAGGAAGGTGGGAAAAGGGACTATTCCCAAAGAGGGAGGTGGAAGGAAGACAGCAGGTCTGAAATAGCGGGTGTGCAAAAGTACAGGAAAATGGTTTTGCCCCTCTGTTTACAAGCTGCTAGATTATCAACCTCATTCTTTTGTTTCCAAATTATTACTTATCTTCACAGAGAGCATGTAATGTATTTTTCTGGCTGATTATAAATTTAATACATCTTTAGCTGAGAATGGCCCAGCAGAATAAACCAATTATGAAAATCTTAAGATCAAATTCCTGGCTCTGCCATTTCCATCCATAGAAAAACCATTTGAATCCTGTCTCTCTTTTATGAGTATGTGAAATCATTCCTATTACTTATTCATGAGCTATCAGAAGCACCAGTTGAGAGTGGTACAACTGAGAGCACTGGACATCCATGATCTAACAGACTAGTAGTTACACATTTCTGTGGTCAGGTCATACAGTAACATGATCAGCCTACTGTCAGCTAGACCTGAACCTTTCAGCAGGATCATGAAGCACAATGTTTATATTCCATCATTTTCTGCTATTGTTTCTTGCTTCTCTCAGACACGTTCTAAACTGTCACAAGAAGGAAACCCTTTAAGCTTCTTCACACATCTTTTTCTATCTAAAAGGTGTTGAAGCGTGAAGTAACTACTACTAGGATGGTTCAGGGTAAATATTTTTGTGTACATGGTGACAGCAATCATTACTGGTTCTGAATATTACATTCACGGTACTATGGTGTATTAGGTTTTTTCCCCTTCTGTTGGATATTTGGAAATACTTGGCTAATTAAAATGATCATTGTATTGGGTTTGCATGGCAAGGTTTTGGTAGTGGGGGGATACAGGGGTGACTTCTGTAAGAAGATGCCAGAAAGCTTGCCCCATGTCCTACAGAACCAGTTCCAAATGGCTCCAGGATGGACCCACCGCTGGCCAAAGCTGAGCAGATCTGTGATGGTGGTAGCACCTCTGGGATAATATAGTTAAGAAGGGGTAGAAGCCACTGCACAACAGCAGCTGGGAGAGAGGAGCGAGAATATGTGAGAGGAACAACTCTGCAGACACCCAGGTCAGTGAAGAAGAAGGGGGAGGAGGTGCTTCAGGTGCTGGAGCAGAGATTCCCCTGCAGCCTGTGGAGAAGACCATGGCGAGGGCAGGCTGTTCCCCTGCAGCCCATGGAGGTCCATGGTGGAGCAGATATCCACCTGCAGCCTCTGGAGGACCCCATGCCAGAGCAGGTAGATGCCTGAAGAAGGCTGTGACCCTGTGGGAAGCCCATGCTGGAGTAGGCTCCTGGTAGGACCTGTGGACTCACAGAGAGAGGAGCCCAGGCTGGAGCAGGTTTGCTGGCAGGACTTGTGACCCCATGGGGGACCCACGCTGGAGCAGTTCGTGAAGAACTGCAGCCCGTGGGAAGGACTCACATTGGAAAAGTTTGTGGAGGACTGTCTCCCATGGGAAGGACACCATGGTGGAGCAGGGGAAGAGTGTGAGGAGTCCTCCCCCTGAGGAGGAAGGAGCAGCAGGGATAACGTGTGATGAACTGACCACAACCCCCATTCCCTGTCCCGCTGGCAGGTAGGAGGTAGAGAAATGGGGAGTGAAGTTGAGCCTGGGCAGAAGGAAGGGGTAGAGGGAAGGTGTTTTAAGATTTGTTCTTACTTCTCATTATCCTACTCTGATTTAGATTGGTAATAAATTACATTAATTTCCCCAAGTGAAGTCTGTTTTGCCTGTGATGGTAATTGGTGAGTGATCTCTCCCTGTCCTTATCTTGACCCATGAGCCTTTCATCATATTTTCTCCCCCCAGCTTTGGTGGGCACCTGGCCTCCAGCCAGGGTCAACCCACCACATCATTTACCTACCAAGGTATCATCAATTATGGTAGCACAGCTTTGGAATAAATTCAGCTCCCCTTGATACTAGAAACAGTTTTGCCATTCTTTCCCAAGATGCAAAGTGCACGCTAATCATATGCCAATGGTAGCTGCTATTAAGTTGAAGAGATCAACACATTCAAAGTGTATTCTGAATGAATGACACTATAAGCACTAAAACCTTTCCTTGTGAACATTTATATGTTATCCCCCCCCACACCACCACCCCTTTAAGGGCAAAACAAACTCCATAAAAACAACAAAAAAGGCCTGGAAGAACTGAGAGAATTGAAACATAACAACAAAGTATTTCCAGTGGAAAAAATAACATTTTGAATCACTCCTTTGAGGAAGTCTGCTTCTCTCAACTCTTATTGAAGTATTCCTAAGGCCCTTACAGATCTTCTGTGTGGCCTTGTTCAAATCATCATTCCTGCTGCAGGAAAGAGAGCAAAATTATTGCTGTAAAATAATGGGCCATGGACAAGGAATGGAAATAGACCTAGAATAGAAATGTCTGTTTACAGCACCACCACTGTACACGGAGGTTGCTCTACAGAGAGCAGTGAGATGCCTGCCTTCCTCACGGCTCTCCCTTTCTATTCCTCACCTCCTAATACCTATTGAAAATATTATTCTCTGAATGTGCTCAGTTTTGCCCTGTGATATATGGTGTGTACATTCCAACCTACCAAATAAAAACAGGATCAAACTCTAAACTGACTTTTTAAGCCAACAGCCTCTGGGGAGGTTTTTCTGACAAACAGATTTTTATTTTATTTTTTAATTCAATGGACCCACAAACCATGGAGGGCTAACAGTTACTATTGCATCATGTTACATGAGTAAAAACAGGTGTTCCTGAACGAACTTGTGAGAGGACTACAGTCCCCTTCAACACCATGTAAATTCAAATTCGTCACAGTTTAGTGCTGGGTGTGTAGGTACCTGAAGGTTCTTCTCTCCCCCTCACCCCACTGCCCAACACAATCTCCAAAAATACTGTTGTGTGTACATCTAAGCAGACATTCAGATTATACTCGCTGTAGGCAGCAACAGAGGTTAAAAGAGAAATACTATTAACATGCAGTGCTACTCCTACACCAACAGCTGGTAAGCCCTCAGAAAAGCATAAACAAACTAATTAGACACAGAAAATCTTCAGTGTAATGGTGTCCATCCACGCATTGTACCATCTTCTTTCATAAGCAAGGGGGAAAGGGAATCAACAATTTCACTTGCAGGCATATGACCTATGCACCAGTGACCTTTATCTAAGTAGCAAGGTCCCTTTATGTATAACTATGTGCAGATGTACACAAGCATGCCTGGCTACCCCGTTAACTGGATAGAAATTTCATCAATTTCTCTGCATAGCCTTTCAAGAAATTTTTTTTTTCATTCATAAGAGTTGCAGCAGTCTAAAAATTCCCAAAGGAATGTGTGGGAGTTTGTGTTACCTGTGTAATAATACTCTGATTGTGAAGTTTTTGATACCTATAATGGAATACCGAAGACAAGTCATTGTACAAAGTGAGAGCACCTACTAAAATTTAATTACAAGTATTTCTAGTGCTGTTTCCAAAAACCTGCAATGCTGTGTACATTTTCTTGCACGTATGCAAGACTACTATTCGACTTTTAGCTAGAAGAGTAAAAATTCTTAATTTAATGTATCAGACTGGGAAGCTGGTAAAAAGGGGAAAGAAGACTTCTACAAGATCTGAGAGATGAGTATTGCAAGATGACTGACTTTGTCAGCAACCATTCATATAGAAGTATGAACCTCTGTCTACTTCTTTCTGCTTATTAGATTTAACTCCGTTCAGATGGAGGTTAACTTTGTTCACCTCAGTTTCTTCCATTTCAACAATCGTACCACAACATGGCATGGACCACAGTTAGGTCTTTCATTAGATTTGGTGCTACATGTTTTTATTCCTCTCCAAATAACATATTTATTTGCTTTTAAACTCAAAGGTACTTGCATGAATTGCACAATTATATCCACAGAAGATTTGGTTTTCTAAATAAGATACAATACCAGTAAGCATGGCTACTGGCTTCAGTAAAAGCAGAATCAGAACATAAGTGCTGCAGATTTGGTCCTGTGCTGTTATACAGTCATGCAGTTCGGTTTTAATCACCTACTGATCAATGGTTTTAGTTTAGGTCAGGATGTCCTCTGACACAAATTTCAATGACATATTAAATGTATAAATAGTAGTATCAAGGACAGTTTTCCAAATTTTGTGAAAGTGAAGACAGTGAGAACCTAAAGCAAACAACAAATAGGCTTGGAGTGAATTTAGCAGTACTGATGAAATAGCCAAGGTTTTATCCCAGCCATAGGTTCTTCTGAACTTAGAGATCTGCAAAGTCATAACTGTATTTTCTTCTTGATCATTAAGAAATATCTTCTATGTTCTTAATGATGTGTAGAAACTACTCATTAATGACCTGCAACTTTTCCATTGACTGTGGGGCACTGCCATTTTGCCACAATGCCAAAACCCACTTCGTGTTTTGCAGATTTACTTACAAACATTAAAACAAATGGAGGATTTTAAGTTTGCAATACTTCGTGCAAACAAGATTTCAAACTAGAGAGAACTGTGAAAGCCTTGGTGGATCACCGAAAAGAATAATACAGGCAGGGTCTCTTTTTCTGTATGCACCACTAATGACCACACAACTGCAGAGGGAAAAGTGGTATGCTAGCACTAATCATCTGCCTCCCATCAATGGCACAAATCAGCATAAATCTCCCTACAACAGAGGAAGAGCACTGATTTACATCAAATATTGGACCACACATCCACTCTTGAGGTATGAGGTTGGGTATGTATTCTACCATTTACTGGCAGCAGTTGGAACATTCCCTTCATCTTAAAAAAGATCTCAGGCACTCACTACCATAATCTTTACATTTATAGTAACCTGCCAGCTTCTGCTTTTATTTAAAGTAAGTTCTAATTGTACATGGGATTTTAGGTCTCAGTTTATATTTGTAATATGAAACAGTATTCTCCTACAGAATTTTCAAGGAAAGCTGAGAAAACACTATTTTTTAAGAATGCAAGTGAAAAGGTAGAATTTTTTTTATTTTTTTTTTTATTTTTTAGTGCTGGGAGAACAATAATTTAAAACAAATAGAGGCAATGACGAGCAGTACTTGAAAAGATACATTTTCATTCATATACTTGCTATTGTACTTCCACCAGAGTCACAATTATAAAGTCTGCCCATGAGTTCCATCATTTAATTTTTATCATTCAATATTTTCACATCCAAGATTTTCACTAATACATAATTCCTGTAGGAATATTACAAGATTATTTGCAAAAGACTTTTTTTTTTTTTCTTTTTCTCCCCCTGAGTTTTCCATTCTAAGCAGGAAATGATGCTGCTAGTATTTGGATGAGCTCCAGCAAGAGGAGTAGACTAATAGCATATGTGCTGGATGAGAAAGGATTATAGACAATGGAATACACTATATGCATATACTTACTTCAAAAAAGATATCCTGCACTTGCAATACCCACATTTTTACTATTGCTCCTTGCTGCCCATTCTAACGAACAAGTTATGCTCTTCACCTTATAGATCCTGTCTTATGACAGAATTGTACGGTGACAATATTATTTGCAGCAATATGCCATACTAGCAGCATACCCCTACTTACACTGTTAGTCAGTGATTTAGCATGCCAGTGAATTCATAGGTTTAACTCACTGCAGATTTCATTTCTTGTAAAAGAGAACATCAGATGTTTTCCTCATTCCAATAGGCTACATTTGTCCTGCTAGCTTGTGTGAGAACCTTGTAAACACCACACAATCACTAACAGTAGCTTATGTCTATAGAGATCTCATAACAAAATATAACTAAAAAAGAAACCCAGATTTTGACATTGCCGAAATACCCCAGTTTGGAGTAAATTAATGGTTCTCTCTCCTCTTTTCCATTTCCCCCTCTTTAACAAAATTAATCAGCTTGCAGTGTATGGTATTTGCACGCTTCCACCTGGCTATGGAGCAGGTGGTCTGGGGAGCTAGAGCCCCACTCATAGTCAGGATGCAAGGGAAAGCATTTAATAGCCTGGAAAGTGGAGATGCCTTCATATTAAAAAAAAAAAAAAAAAAAAGAAAATAAGCCAAACAGCTTGGGGTGAGAGAAAATGAGCTCTACAAGCTGGGGAAAAAAAACCCCTTCCCTATTCCCCAGTGTTCTATGGGGTTTATCGAGATATGAGTTCTGCCCCCCATCCTTTCACCTGATGGGAACAGAGGCCCAGAACGTAGTACTTTACCTTATGCCATAAGATTTTCACTTATAAGTGGCATATGTAGTTTTTCAAATATACATCATATATTTGATTGTGATCATCTGGCCACGAGAGTATCTCAGGGCAAAAATAGAAGAAATTTCAATTGTTAAGTTTTGAGTTTATTGCCTCAGAACTTAATCCCATGGTCTACAAAAGACACAAGGCAAATAATATATATGCTATATTGCATTATATGCCCAAGTTGCTCTTCCAGGCAACAGGCAAGTAAGCACTCACATGTACTTTACAATGTGGCTCATATTTATGTTCTGGGTCATATTTTACTGAAGACTTTACCATACAGCGTTATGGATTTCTATACATTACGCCTCTTTGCTTGTCCAGCAAAATGAATATATTGTATAAAACATTGCTAATTATTTATCCTCATATTCCTAAATAAATGTTATATGTTTAGTTGCAGCATAATTTTTTTCAAGTGTCATCAGTGAAAATTACTAAAAACCCACAAGGTGGTACCCAAAACTGAAGAGGCTACATGTCAATTTAAAGAACATGAAAAGACACAAAAGAAAGATTGGGTAAAGTTTAAGCCAATGAAAGTATGAGTCATTATTATATAACAAGCAAGTTGGGTATGTTCTGATATTTTAAGCTGAAGAGGAGATAGGTTGAGAGGGGAAGAGAGCACAGAAGTGGGAGTCAACAGGGGAACTGAGGTAAAGTAAGTGGGTATGTAAAAGTTTAGGAGCACTAATAGGAACTTATGTCTTCTCTTAATTCTTGTTTTCCTATGTTTTGTTGGTTTTTTTAAAATCTCAGGTAGAGCTCTTAAAAATGTTAACTCTGTTTTCACACCAAGGGATAAAGTATCCATTTAAACCATATCAATGTAATTAATTTTCACTAGGTAGCTATTAGGCAACTTCTAGGTAACCTTGACAAACTTCTTCCATTCATAGAAGACACAGCTGGGTAGAAATTAGTCTCTAAAAATACTTTCACACAACCTGCTTGTTTTCTAGTCACTGTCTTCTTATGTTATGCTCATTCCATCTGTCAATAGATATGAGTCACACATTCGACCTTTCAGTTTCACTTGCGCACATAAATTTCTTCCAATTTCCTGTGAAACAAACACTTTTAACTCTTTAGGGGCCAGCAATTTGCACATACAGCATGCTAGAATGGTTAACCTAGAAGCAAGCTCTCGTGCTGATATTCTTAGCTTTCCAGTAAGCACTACCTTGTGAAAGCAGATTGTCTCTTCATTTTCCTGACCACCCTTCTGCCCACCTTACCACTAACTTTCACTGAAAAAGCTAGCAAATATGTGGAACTCCAGTTTAAAAACCACAGTCCATGTATATTTTCAAAGAAAGCTAAACAGCAGAGAAGCAGATACAAGTCACTCCTGACATTACCAGCCATGATCAGCAGATTCACTGAAGGAAAGCTATCATTTTACCATTTTTAAATCTGCAGCAGGCAACATTTGGTTCAAAGCTAACTTAAAAATAAAGACTCATGCTTGCCCAAATTCTACCCACTGACATACATCGTGATGCCTTTACCAACAGATCCTATTTTTTTTTCCCTCCCCAAACACAATAAACACTTCCAGTACAAACAAAGGAGGAGCATGGCCACAAAGAACACGGCAAAATGTGAAAGCTAGAGCATTATTCTGGGATTTGGGAGTATATTGCCTTACTCTTTCTTTCCGGCACAGTAAACAATTTAATCTTTATGGGAGCTTTCAAGACAAAGGGAAAAAAATTATCAGTTTTAATAAGAACTACAAAGCTGGACTACTGTAAAAGAGACCAAATTCTGCACAGTGATCTGGTAAAGAAGGACAGTGACTTGACACGTCCAGTTTGTTGGCAGACTTCACTTGTAAGCTCATTTAACCTGTTATTGTTGAAACAGCAGCTTAGCAGGCAGATGCTTTATACGAACAGTAGATTTGCAGTCTATTTCAATTAAGCATTACAATGGCATAAAAGAGTCTGTGGTTTAGCCTTATGGTTCCTTTCCAAAATACACCAGTCTCGGATCAACTATAATACTGTCCCATCAAAACTACTTTAACCTTCTAAGCAAAGTTCCTTTTCCACTAGTGACTAAGATTTCTCTATCTATATTAATAAGAGGGCACTTTTAATGGAGAAAATAGGATGTCGGGCCTATTCGAAGCCCATGGTTGCTGGAAGGGATGACTGCATGAGCTATGGCCAAGATGACGTTGGAACTGCCCAAGCTCCTATGCCTGAACACCAGCATGAAAACCTAAAGGGACCAGTGAGGTTTCAGCACTGTCACATGTTTTAGATAACACTGCAAAATGTGGAAGCTCCCAGAAAACCTGTTATTGACTTATGGATGAAGACTGAATTTTTTGACCTTTGGTTAGCATTGAAATAATAAAATAGAATGCATGATCTGTTAATATAATGGATATGTGCTCCAAGTCACTTATTTAAGTACAGACTTGTCAAATTAATGAACCCAAGATGACACTGGAGACGCACATATGTGATCTTTCTGTTAAAAAAATCTTTTCCTTCCTTACAGACAACACACACTCCAATGATTAATTTTCCTTTTGATGACTTACCCTCACTGCCATAGAAAAAAAAGACCATATATGGACAACACCAAACCCAGAGCCTGCAATAAGCAATATTAGTTTCTGGGGGCTTTTTGTTTGTTTTGTGAAATGGGGGTGGGGTGGAGTGGGGGTGTTGTTGGGGTTTGTCGGTTTGTCTTTTTGTTTGTTTGCTTTTTTACAGTGTCAAGAATCATACAAGTTGCATTTGTATGCTCATATTTTGGTCACTAGGTGCCTCTCAGCTAAAATAAAATTATCATTTTTTAGGTTCTTCATATTCATTGGTTCAGATAAACACTTGCCATCAGCACACAGCTAGCTGATAGTAACACCTACAGAGTTAAAAAAAAGCGGGGGAAAAAAAATCTGTTAAGTGATGGCTCTGATTTAACAGGCAGCTTTTCTGTGTCAAACTTAGTCTTTCAAAAACATTACGATACATGATGCATTTGCAGATGTATAACACTGTCTATTATTGCTTCAAATCTCTCAGTATTTTCTCCTCAAGTTCCAAAAGTATGTGTCCATTATTGCTCAAACCTCTTCCCACTAAAGTCAATTGAATTTAGAAGATGACTGTCAGAACATGTGTGTGACGACACAGCAACCTAGCCAGACTGTTCTGAAGTCAGTGCGTATTTGCTTCTCCACAAAAACCTGATCTTATTTCTGGCAAGACCAGATTTTTATTTCACAAATAAGGCAGAGAAAAGAAGGAATTAAATACATTCGTTATATAGATGAACAAAGAAAAGTTAATATGAAGGTTTCAAATAAATGTTTCATAGGAGACTGTCAAAAATTATCAAATGCTAATTATGAAACTATAACCTAAAATACAGACTTTGATTTAAGGCTAATTTAAAATATAGAGACATACTTTACATGTTTTAACCTGACCCCGAATTAGTTGAAGTCAATGGGCTTTAGATTAAAATCAATGAAGAGTAAATACATATTTTTTAAGAGTCTGATTTAATAATTTTCTTTAGTTATCAGTAAAATGCAAGACCACCAGTACAAGTAGAATGAAAGAAACAAAGCTAGTCTACACTAAGTTTCTCTTCAAGGGTCCTTCACAAAAACCCCAAGCAAGTGGCCCATCTATTGATAACAGTGACATTAAAAATGAGAAATTTTTATTTTTAGATAATTTACCAGATATGCATTTGCATCAGGTCACTCGCCAAATGATACAAATTTTGCAGCAAATCTGTAGAGGTCTGGTGACTACAGTCGTCTTTTATTTGTATCTAATACTTCCTAACTAGGGAAGGTAAAATTTGCCAGTGGTCTTTTGGGTTGAAATTCTCACCTGAGGCAACGTTAATAACACAAACCTTTATCACCATAATTGGGAGTTACAAAACTATTTTGCTATTAAAAGAAGCAGCATTCTACATTATTGTGATTTTTCATGAAGTTTCTAAAAAGGTTAAAGTTTAAAAACAAAACAAAAAATGCAGGACTGTATGTTCATTCTTTCCTGATAGTTACTTAATAGATAGAACTGGTCCAAAACAGTCAACAATTGACCAAGTGTTATTTTCAGTAATATTTTCCAACCACAGCTACTAGGAAGGACATTTATTAACTGATTCAAACAGACAAGGAAGAACTTGATCAAAGTATCCAGACAGCAACAAATTTCACATGTTGTTCACTTTCTGCAGGTTGTTCTGGAACCTTAAGTTTAACCAAATGATGCAGAATGGGAATAGACAGCTTATGATTTAGCATACCAATATGCCCAGACACCTTCATCTGTATGCTGGCAGAGTTTTACAGCTAGAAGGTGCATTAAAATTGATGAAAGACAACGTAACTTCTGTTGGATGATTCTGTGCATCTTTGAATTGACAAAACAATGCAGCATTCCTAATTTTTGTTCACAAGCAAGTCTCAAAAATATCTTCCTTGTTTTATTTAATGAAATGTCTTTGCTCTAAGTAACTTAATTTCTTGTTCTGATCTGTTTCACTATTTCCACTCTTAGCTCTTTGCATACTGCAACCATAGACCTAGCGATTAAGCCATCATTAATAGCAGGTTAGTGACAAAAAATTATTTCCTATCATTAGAGAGTATGGGAGATATTTAAAATCCTTCAAGTTGGATCACTGTAGAAGTCCCAGAATCAGTGAAGGTTTAAAAAAACCCATACATTAAAATAAACGAGTATCTTTAGTGATTAATTATTACATATACAAGACAAGGTTAGACTTCTGTGCTTGATACATGTGTACAGGCACACTGCAGAGTAGGAGGGTAATATGCATGATTGCATGGGATGGCAGAAAGGTTTTGTTTTGGGTTGGGGGGGGTTGTAACTGTTCTGGATGGCTTCATTACACAGCAAAGGCAGTTGTTCTGTTAGTGCTAATTAAGCCTCAGGGAACAATTTGTTGAGGTAGCTGGAGAAAATTTGGATGAGAGCAAAGAGAGGAATTTTAATATTTTAATCCCAAGCAGAAACAGAAACTTTCAAGTTCCCAACTTCTGGGATTGCAGCATAGGAGCTAAATGACTAATCCTGCAAAGAGCAAGAACCCTCAGCTTTTCACTGAAGCTTGCTGATGTTTGCAGCACATAGCAGGATTGAGTCCTTTTAATGCAGATCCATTACTACATTAAAATAATTTTCATTAACTGCATCATTTTATATAGTTGTACTATTACAAAATACTCTTCTGTTTGTCAGGGTTGCATTCAGGAGTTTACAGTTGTATACGAGAAGTACCCCAAGTAGTGGTTTTTAATCAGTAAAGATTTTTCTGTTCATTTCTCAAATGCTTGTTAACAAATGAAGGAACCATCACTCTTCCAGCAAAGAAGTTCCTGTAATGACTATTTGATTTTTTTAATGACAGCCCTCCTACCAACAGCACTGAAGACTACCCTCATACTGTGACATGAGCTTATATCAAAGATGGACTGCTAGCACAGGTAATGTCTGATCTTTCACCTAAACGTAAATGTAAGTGATGCCTGTTTTTCCTTCTAGGTCATAACGTAGAGAACTGAGAACAGATAAAAGGCAAACAAGATAAAAGAGACTGCTTGGTTTTTTGCTGACAGAGAAAGTGGCAAACTGGGAGACTGTCTAGGGATCAAGAGACAAAAAAGCCCTCAAACTAGCAACATTTCCCTGCCAAGGGGGGCGGGGGGGGGGGGAAGAGGAGAAGGTGTTTTCTAGATTGGTTACCTGGTTTAGAGCTGAGAGAGAAACAGAATGAGCGGCTGTGAGAGATAAACACTACTGACTTTGTTATGGATTTGCAAGGGGTAAAACCAGAGAAGTATAGTGAATCATCTGAGGGCAGGCAAGAGAGATGCAAGTATACACAGATTTGTGTATTTGGGGACAGCTTTTTGCTCAGTTAATATTTTAGAATACTGGAGATGAAAAGCATTTCCTTTTTTAGAGTCCCAAGAGTCTCAACTCTTTATAAACCAGAGAAAGACGTACTTCAGAAAAATAATACAGTTGGATTCTTTCTGGGCAACACCATGGAAGTAGATCAAAAAAAAATCTTTTCTTTTTTTCAGACACAGATGTCCTTCCACATTTTGACTTCTCAGATGCCTTTTGTTAGAAAAAACCCAACAAACCAGTTCAACACAAATATATGTATTTTATCAAATCCCATTCTTCTGTTAAGGTATCCTCTCCCAGGATTCCATGAGTTTTCCATCAGTTATAATATTGCAACCTTCCCATAAATCTCCATTTTTCTTCATTACTTTCTCTCTTACATCCCCCCTATCTTCCTTCACTCCCATCTAACCAAAATCTCTGCTTCTCTGTTTCTGCAATTCTGTCATTCCTTGACAATGCTCACAGTCACTGATGTTCTTTGCTCTCAATTTGCATTCCCACACACATCTCCTGTGCATTAACCTCTCTCTCCACCTTCCTCCTGCTATCACAAATTGTAGCCATCTTTACCTGAACCAGCTTCAATTTGTTTCTTCAGGGAACAATGCAAGAAAGTGACTATCATGTCTGTGGACAACCTAAGCTTCTCTTCTCGCAGGATGAATGGCAGTAGTAGTCATTTGAACAGTGTTGAAGGTAGTCTCCAATTTTGCTACTGAAGTAAGACTTTTCTGTCCTAACCAACAGCATGTACATTTGGAATTAAGAAGATGACATTTTTAAATAATGTATGTGCATGTTTAAATAACACATACAATATGTTTTATTTGTTTTGAGGAGGGAAAAACACCCCACAAACACAAAAGAACCCCAAACCCAATCTTAAAGAAGTCATGTTCAACACTGAAATACTCAGGAGCTTAGTGGCTCCTTAAAAGTTGGATCCACAAAATGGTTTTCTTTTTGCAAAAGGAAACCACCTAACCCTAAATATTTTTCCATTAATGTGTCTGAAAAGTACTCAAATACATTTGGAGATTCTGCCCTTAGCACACAGAGGCCACAGTCTGCCTAGGCACCAGGCAGAACAAAACAGCAGCTTTTGTTTCGGGGAGCAAAAGGCTGTCAGACTAATGGGTACATCTACTCTACAGTTTTAGCAAATAACTGCCCCCCCCCCCCCAAGAACCCCCCAAAACCTCCTCAGTCCCTCAAGAGTGTAAGAGGTGACTCACTGAAATGCCTAGAGGATCTACTTTCAAATAATTTCAACTCGTAATCAATTATCCAAGGACTTGTTATTAAATGTATTTTTAAACACAGATTGTGCTCTAAGTTTGGGAAGCATGATACCTGCTATGCAGAAAAGAAGCTGAGTCATATTGTCAAATGAAGGGATTGGTGCACTCCTGACCATGAAGTTGTCTTCTGAACTTCCAGCATGTGAACTGCCTTTTAGTTGTTATCTTCCATAGAGCCGAGGCTCAGAAAAACCAAAGGCAAAAATGGTAATACAAATAAATTATCAGCTGCCTCAGAAAGCAAGGAAGAGCTAGTTTAGAACTTCAGCCATAAGAGAATAGTAGTATTATTCCTCTAAGCAGAAAAAAATACAGCCAATAGAAAAAATAAGAAAAAAATGAATAAATCTGGTTACTCCATGTTTCTTTAAAAATTAATTCTATTCTGTGTCAAAGTTTTGCATGGAAGTCTTTCTTTGATTGTTCAAATGACCCATAATTATTCATAGCCTTCTATGCAAAGAGAAATGGTAACTCAGACACAGTCTGAGGGATAAAGTCTTTTAAATCAATGTTTAATATCTTAATTGATACTCATGGAAATCATTTATCTGTTTCAACAGATCAAGGATAAGAAAAGAATATGGAAGAAATTAACGACCCAACAGCTAACTGAAAAACATCGGTAAAGCTGGATAATTTATGAAAGTTTACTCAAAAGAACTCTGGCAAAAATGTGCGTTCTGTTCCCAAAGTTAGAATTCAATAGTTCAAGCCCATTTCAAGTCCTAGTCTATCATGCATGTTTTGTTTGTGTAATTTAAGAGATGAAGTAACTGGAACAGTATTAAATATTTTTGTACATCTTGCTTTAGGTCTATAATTTTCTTTCATAGACTTTTTCTACCTTAAGTACCTTGTAATGGCCTTCTTCAAGCAATAGATGATCTTTTCTTTAAAAGTCAATGTTACACATATGATTTGGGTAAAAGTCCAAGGATTAACACTGAGCTTTAACATCATGGTTTATATATAGCTGAACACTTGTCTGCTTGCTTAGAGCAAGAAATTCTGAAAGAAAAGGTGGTAAAGATGAAAATAAATGATTGATGATTAAGCCTGACGTAAGGGTTAGAGCACTGGCTTGGGTTCAAGGCAGCAGGAATTCAGAATGTGATGTACTGAAGATGTACCAGGGCCTAGAAAATCTGCAATGAGGAATAGGTGAACCAGAATACAACTGCATATCTAATACCAGTTAGATTTACCTTGTTATCCTCACTTTAGATTTCTTAAAGAGGAAAAGCTGGTACCATCAGAAGTTAAAGCTAGAGGTAAGGGCACAGTTAGGATCAGCTGAAGGACTGTGTTTATAGCAAAGCCTTTTGAATCATTGCAAAGGCCTAACGCAATAGACAAGTGGGTTAAAACATTATATAGAGACAAGCAAGAAGTATGGATAAGATTTGCTGTTTAGGAGAGCACAGCTGAGAGGAGAGCTGAGTTGCTTGGAGGCCCTGGGCAGTTTAGATATATATTAGAAACAGAACATGGTTCATGGTATAGTCTGCCATTTGGAGGTGTTGAAATCAGATTTCAGGCTGATTGGGAGTTGGACCATATAGCAGCTTGATCCCCAAACTGAAGTAATTACTTCATCCTAGAGGAATCTTAAAGGAGATTGAAGATTAAAACTGATGCAGGTTTTTAAGGTTAGGCCTGGAGTCTGGAAGCTTAAAATTAACAAAAAATAAAATACATGGACAAGAACAACGCTTACTACTCAATCCCACAGGATAAGCAAGGTTAATAAGGAAATATTTAGAGTGAAAGTTCAGTTCAGACGTAGCTGCACATAAATTTTAGATGTACCAAGAGATTAGGATGAATTGGGATTTGGATTATGTCCCATGCGAGCAGAAGTTCCTAGGCTGTACAGTTTAGGGTGGGAATACAAATAAGGTTGTGAAATTCAGCGATTAAGAGATAGATTTATATCACAGTGCTGAAAAGGCCGCAGGTCTAGGACAGGAATTTATGCTGGCAGAGGCCAGGATTAAGTCTGAGATCGGCAGAAATCCCCAAGCTTGGCTAAGAGCAAAGTGGCAGCTTTCGTAAGAGATTTAAGGCACATACAAGGTTATAAACTGGTAAAATAATAGTGTAATAGAGATTTCAAAGTGTCACAAGGATCAAATGTTTTGGTGGAAGACTTAACAACAGTGTGGTACATCTCATAAGACAGGGAAAAAGATCAGTCAATGTTCAAGAGAATTATCTGAGCACCCAAAAGAATGGGAGTAAAAACACTCTTACTACCTCCATTTAACAGTACTTACTCTGTAGATGGCCTAATTCCCCAAGATAACACTTTATAAGTGGAAAATAAATATGGAAGTCGTAACAGCACTGTACAAATTATGACCCAGAGCTCAGTAAGACTGTTTTAATTAAATCCCAAGTCTTGATTTCTGCATTCTCATGTCCCAGTCAATGACTAAAAGCACTAAGATATGCGAAAGACTCTTTTCACCTTTTCAGGAAATATTTATATTAAAATAAACACAGACAAGTAAATAGCATTATAGCCAAAAGTAATGAGATGATATTCTTCCTCTGTCTACTTTAGGGAACTGGAAACAATACAAGTAATAATGGTAAAAGGAAGCACTGCAGGCAAAATTATCTGTTCATTTTAAAGCTTGGGGGTTTTTCTGAACTCAAGTGAAAACAATATGTAACATATTTTCTTTCTCCTGAAAGAAGTTATGGATTCTTCCCACTGCCTTTATGCACTTTTTCTGTATTTTATAACTCAGTTTCGTATGAGGATAAGCAAATGTCATTATCTGAATTCTGTTAAAAAGTAAATCACAAACTTGACTTTGTATTTAAGTCAACCCTAACAGAAAGGAAGGATTTAGAAACAATTCCCAGTTAAAAAAAATAAAGTTAATTTTATTCAAATGTCTTAACATGCAGAAAAGATTTTATTAGTGTTCCAATTTTTGTTCTCTCCACATCATTTAGAAATTGTTTATTGAGGAATGTTACTGTTAAGAACTTTCAAAGGCATAGCGCTTGATTTGACAAGTTCTAGAATAAGCACCAAAGATTTGCACCACCTGAAGTTTAGTAAGACTGTAAAACTAGATAATTAAAACATTAATCTCTTAAAGACTGTATAATCAGCAAGATGAATTACTTTAAAGAAAGGAAGAACTTAAATAATATGAAGTCTCCCACAACCATGGTAGGATATTTTTCCATTTAAAGACCAAGTCCAAAAGTAAAGCATTTTGAATTTGTCGTATATTACCAGTCAGATACTAAGTGTTTTACTTCATCTGGATGAGAGTATAAACAGCTATATTTTCTGTTTCTTCTTTTCAGGCATCCTTTCTTTGTGATATCATTTTGTTTACCTACATCACGCAGGTGGATGAAGACTGTTTCACTTACATAGGCTGCGTACATCAATCATACCAGGTCTCAGCACAAAGGCAGGCTAGTTTTTGATGAAATGTTTTTGTCCCAGAAATCCACAGTCTTAGAGCTTTGTCCCCCATGTCTCTGTTTCTCCACCTACATAGCATTTAGACAACTGCTGAATCACTAGATCTCATCACCCTATGGTTGGCAGCATCTCCCAGGTACATGGCACAGCTATATAAGGCTCCTCAGGGCAAAAGGCTGGTGAAAGAGAGTTCAGACTTTTATTTCCTATTAATACCTTTGGGCTAAGTTACAAGCCACAGAGACTAGCACAAAACTTCTTCAAACGAGTGGGAATCTATAACTACTCTGGCAGCAGCCAACACAGGACATCCCAGACAGCACTTTAAGAACAGTGAAGTGGCTTCACTGTCTTCTAGGCATCTACTTAGGATGTTGTTAGACAAACCAGCAGTGCTGAAAATCACATTTCCCCTTGTATACTCTTAGCTGGGATGGAGGAAGGAGCAAGGGAAGAAAATGCAGAGAGTCTCGTTTTGTGTATTTTATGAACTGGTTTACTGTGTTCCAGAGGGGGAAAAAAAGGAAACAAAATGTCAAGCTGACAGCTCTATCTTTTTAAAAGTAAATATATGAAGTTGCAGAAACGCCATGCTGCTTGTGTCAAGAGGTTTCCTGGGTAAGCCAGGCAATCATGCTTTTCAATGCCTGTGATAGAGCCTGGGCAGTTCATGGCACTGAGCCATTAACATCTGGCTACTGGATAGTCTGTGCAATGAAAGGCAAGCTTACTGACATGCCTCATTGATATTCATTGACTGCAGTCGGTATAGGACACCATTCCTGGTGAAATAAATGTTAAGTCATAGAAAATGGCTGATTTCTCCTCTTTTTCCCTTCCCCAGTCAAGCATAGCCTTCTATAAGTAGCAATTCAGAGGGGTGCTTTGTTGTTTGAGGAGATGAGACTTTATAGTCTGTGGCTATTCAATAAACGATGGACACCCCAAGAACTTTTGAACAACATGCCACTTTTAAGCTTTGCTAGAAATAAGCTCTACCTTAGGTGCTTAAAGCATGGTAGGTGCATGTCTCTGGTGAAACATTGTTACTGCTAGAGCTGATTAAA
Organism: Grus americana; assembly: GCF_028858705.1. Classification (NCBI taxonomy): domain Eukaryota; kingdom Metazoa; phylum Chordata; class Aves; order Gruiformes; family Gruidae; genus Grus; species Grus americana. Next base: position 7,624,517 of record NC_072856.1, read on the forward strand.
AGGGAACAAACTAGCTACTGAGAGGGTAAATAACTGAGCAAGTTCTCCAGGACTGACTCATTCACACAGAGGGGGTTTTTTGCTATCCTGCAGTCAGCGCAGAAAACTGAGAAGTAGTTATGAGTGTACACTATGCATACAGCTGCATGAAAAATAATCTCCCTGATTTAAAGAAAGAATTAATAGGACAGTTGGGATACTAAGGGTAAGGGTGTGGGTTTGCAAGGCTCAGGTTTAAGCCAGCTTGGCATCCGCCTCCCTTCAGAGGCAGATTTCTGCATGGTTTAATACAGAGGTAGACAAAGTTTATGCCTTACAATTTTTCTCTTTTGACAGAGATAAATACAACTGACATCATCCACTCCTAAACCCTGGCTCACTAGCAAGTCCATGAACCACTTAAATTAGCACTGTGATGTCCTATTTGTAAGCACAGGGACTTGTTTCTGCATAGGGCTGAATTTCACTGCAGTTGGCTATAAGAAATAACTGTTTATTACTTGACTAACATCTCGGATAAGACATCGGGTAGATCTCGAATATCTCCAGAGCATTCCTTTAAGTAACAAATTGTTTGGCTGTTTATCTTCCATGGTTTCGTCTCTATTTTCAAAGCAAGAGCCCCACATTTGAGAGTGCTACCACCCAAGTGAATTCACAGAGCCAGAACTCCAGTATTTATAACCTGCAATTATCCTCTTATCTGCAAACAGGAGGAGAAACAACAGCAAAGTCATGTATTGCAACAAAGTAGTACAGAAAATCTATCAAATCTGAAAAGACAGCCTAAGCCATCTGACCACTTCTTTTCACAGTGCCAAACATCTCTCTCATTACTCTGTCTCTGAAGGAAGCATTGCTGGAGAAGCCGCTTCACACCTGCAGAAATATCTTTGTTGAATAATGGGGCAGGTAAAAGCATAAAATATTTTTATTGCTCAAGTCTCCTCATAGAACCAGTATCTGGCTGCAGGGCACTTCCACCTACAGATCAACATAAAAAAGATCCTGCTGTATATATGCTATCCTCCCCCACTGGGCAGGAGTAATGGGAGAGGGGAATTCTTTAGTTACTACTCTGCCTAACTGGAAGACAGACATTCCCGTAAAACTGTGGGTGGGAGCATTTCACAGCGAAACCAAAACACTGTTAAAAGTAAATTCCGTGAACTACTTCTCATGCAGTGCTGCTATATGAAAAGACAAGGATATTTTATTATACACACACAAACTGCCAGACACCAACACCACTGCAGTGCCAGGTTGCCACCAGAGAGCTAGTACGCTTTTTGCTCACAGGATCTTGTTATTAAGGCTGTGGACCAAGTCATACCTTCACATGCCAGTTCCAATCTACTCCTTATTGACCCAAGGATCTGAGGGCAATATGTACCTTGTTGCTTCAGATTCTATGCAACTGTTTTAGTTAAATCCTTGTTTGGAGATTTCACAATCAGCTATAAGCTGACATGGCACCCTTGACCTTTCAAATTATACCAGATTTACGCTGCTAAAAGAACAAACATGGGCCTTACTTATAACATTGCCATACAACTGATGAACTTCTGTGCCAAATCTGTTTCATGATAAAAATTCATTGCACCTAGTGGCTTCATGCAGCATCAGTCCAAGGACATACTGAAGTGAAAAGAAGGTCTTACTCCAACTATGATGCACTGCATTTTTCATAGACCCATATTGTTATGATGGTTAGGTACCTGAATGACAATGAGAGTAACATGGTATTTTGTTTTGCAAGTTTTACCCTCAATATGACAAAAATAATGAAAGTTTACCCTCTGCCTTATACTCAGCCCAATTTGACAAAATTGAAATACTTGAGGTTTAATATAATTGATCTTCCACCCACAAGGAGCAATAGTTAAATGCTAAAAATCAATGCGGATCTCTAAACTCCTACTTTTTTGACCACATTTGACTGTTGTGTAACAAGTCATACTGAAAAGTGTCAAAGTGAAGGGAAAAAGATAGCAAAGGAAATAATGTGGTCAAGACCATCATAACTTTCATAATAATTATTTAGAGCATCAAAATATTTATGACAAAATAACGCTGCTTGGCATTAAAACTGTTGGCTGTTTAGAACACCGATTGTCCTAGAGTTGTTCTATATTCCCACAGAAAATATTTATTCTGTATTCCACAGAAAATATTTAAAGAAATGTTGATTTTTAAATTCTAGTACCATTGACACACTATATTCTTAGGGCAATTTAAGATAATGTCAACCATGTGTATTATGTATGTACTCAGCTATTGTTTATAAGGGACACTCACTTGTTGGGAGCCAGTTCCACAAGTTACTATCAAGATGCTGTTACAAAGGTAAATATACTAAAGAAATGACAAATAGGTATTTGCTGTTAACATTACAGTGATCCTATAAAAATATTAAGTCACGCACAAAGTGACAAGCTTTGTGTAACAAAATGCTACACACCCTACTTGAGTGCATAGTTTCATCTAGCCAAACCAAGAGAAGCTTCAGCTTCTGCTACTTCACAATTTTGCAGCGTTGTTTCAGTATGGAGATATTCACTGTTTCCATAAAGAAAGCTAATGCTCTCATCACACACTGGACACATTGGCCAAGAAGTATTCCTGGAGCCAGCACAACCAAGTAGAAATAAAAATCAGGCTTTTTTGTTATTATCAGCACATTATATTTAAGACTTCTTTATTAATTCATAACTGGTCAATTGACCTACTGATTGTTCTTTGTTGACCTGTGTATTAACTAATCATAAAGAGCTTTTGTTTAGCAGAAAACAAACCAAATCCTCTCTCTTTAATCCTCATTTAGAATGCAGTAAGTTTTCTTTGTCCCTCAGGAAGACTTCTTCCTCAAAGTGGGAAGGTCTGATGAGACCACGTTTAATCAGATAGCGTGCTGTCTGATACACAGGGCCCAACTCTTCATGTTTCTTACCAATAAATAGATAAATTGTTCCTTAAAGTTGAATGAAAGTACTGATGGACCATGTGGCAGAACTTTCACATTTTAATTTTACAGAGTTTTAGTTCAGCCCAATTTTATGGAAACCACCAGACTGTTGGTGTTTTGCACAGTGCATTACCTTGTGGTAATTACATTAGTGATTAGGCTGTAGACATACAGTCCTTTTTTTAACTGGCTACAAGGATACTATATGCTGTCTAGCCTATCATAGCTTGAGAAAATATGCTAACTATGTTTTTCTCTGTGAAACCGCAGTTAGATTGATACTTGAGTTCACATGAGAGTTCAATTTAAGCTAGTGAAGATGACAGTAACGAGCTTTTCTTCACTAAGGCAGACTCCTTCAAGTGATGAGTAGACTTTAAGGAGTCAGTGGTTGGAGCAGGATCAGTGGAACTGAAAACTGGCTTTCCTCTATACTTTCTATTCTGAATCATCTTCACTTCACCACTAAAACAAACATACAAAGCTAATATTCACATCCAGTGGGATGAAGACATCATCTTTATGCTGCTACTTAGCCAGGAGTTAATCAATTTTTTGTGCGTGAGGTGCACTAGAGGTTTTAATCATGAAATTATAATATAAATTATAAAATTTAGACATAATACCGTATTCTGTGATCTACACTGAACTCAGTGTATGCAACACTGAAGTAGAAACAATTCCTGTTGATCAGTTATCAGATTATATATATATGAAAAATGCTTCTCAGAATAACTAGTGTTATCTGAATTGACATGTAAAAAAAAGGCTTTAATGCTGTAGACATTCTGCCATTCTGCACCATATTTATTAGATTCAGTTCATGCTATAATGAAACTTGTGCAATAATCTCCAGCACTGAGCACTTCCATCCTAAAGGTCTTACCACTGAGAGCAAGAGGATGGTCCAATCTGTAATTTTCTCCATGCCAAGATCACCAAAAGTCAGATCTCTCCACTGTATTAGTGAAAACTATAAACAAAGGCACTCTTTGAGCCCAAGAGTAGTACTCTCATTAATCTATACAGGGAACTAGGTCAAAGAAACCCCAAGGCCTCTCTGAACTACGTAAGCAAGCAGAGGCCCATAAAGGGATATTTCTGCAGCTGAGAATCCCTTGTGCAAAATAACAGCCAATTAATAGTCTCTTTTCAAGACACACCCATGCACTGGATCACAGGAGAAAGGACAATGTCCAAGTTACTCCTCAGTTCAAGAAACATCCTGTTGGCTTGCTAAACCAGTTTAGGGAGGGGGGGAAAGTCTGTACAAAAGAGATCCCAATGGATGCAAGAAGAGAGCCCCGGGCTACCCTTTACCGCCAACTGTAACGATAGCCAAAGCGTTTTACCCACTAGGGACTGGAAGGAGACCAAACTAATCTCTCAGAATTGTTACAGTCCAATTACTGTTTGGTTGCAATGTACTACATTGAATTTTAAACAGCAGCTTGCAGTTAGAAGGTTCTATAACCCGCTGTCAAAGTCACGGGGCAGCCAGTAATCTCCAACTATGTTTTCTTAAAGCAGGTTATAACGAATTAGGAATTTTATCAGTTTATCAGAGAGATAGAGGATGACGTTTATTTGAGATGCAACATAGAATCCACTTGCTTAAATACTATTAATGATAAAAGTGCATATATACAGGAAAACAAAGAAAACAAAATACAACCTGGAACAAAGGAAGAAACATTTCTCTTACAGCTCAGCATCCAAGAGTGCTTCAGCTTGAATAAGCGTAAGAAAACAGGACTGCAACCTGGATATCAGACTACATTTATGGAAATGATACAGAGGTGCTCAAATACCTAACCATTTTTTCTAGGAGCACTGCCTCCTACATGTTAGAAAGTTGTATCAATAAGCAAGTCCTTTCCAGCCTCCACTGATGTATTTAGGAAATATTAGCACCAGGGCTAATTCTTCATTCTTGATTACCTTCAAACTTATTATTTCCAAAATGAGTCATTTTAGCTTTCCCATGCTTCCCCAATTTTGAAAGCTTTGCCTTTAAAAGACTTCTTGATCACAATTTTATGTCCAAGTTAATTTACAAGAGCATAGCAGGGTGCCAAGTGAACCAATCCTGAAAACAACGGGGTTTCTCCAAAAAGGAATGGTTTTGCTTTATATAAGAAAGAAACTTTCATATACATTGTAGAATGTATAGGCATAAATACTTGATTCAGCAATTCTATAAGCATGAGGAATGCGGTTTGAGAAGCTTATTTTCAGGGATGGTGATAAACAGTGATTTCAATATCAGCATAATTCATGCTAACATTTGCTGATCAAATTTTTTCCATAAACTAGTCCTGTGAAGTACCTCTTCCCACATTCCAGAACAGAAAATTACCATAAGAACCTGTCTTTCATAATTTTGGAGAGCACATAACTGCAAGTCACAGATGAAGATGTAGCAATGACAAAGCTCATGTCAGGTTTGTACCCAGATCTATCCAGCCCATATGCCTTCTTGATACAATTCACATCCCTCTGCTGCATCTTCTCCCCAGGAGTTCTAGGTAGCACAACTGTTTTCTCTGCCTGGCCTGTACAAATCTGCTCCCTCTGAGCAACCTTGATGGTGCTCTCTAAAGACATCCAAGATGAATTAGTTTTTTAACCATGAATCTTCCTCGCCAATGTTGGAAAAACAAGAGACCAGCAATCTAGAGTGCATCTAGTAATGCCATCCTTACCTTTTAATAGACACACCTAAAGCTGGTGTCTTTGTTTAATGCTAGTTTCCAAATATCTCAGCTGTTTAACTTCAGGCAACACAGACTCATAATGAACATAACAGTAGTACTTTTTGGTTTTACAGTTATCTTGGTACCAAAATATTGCATAGTAAACTGATCAGCTCTCTAGTCTTAGCACAAAATATGCTGGTTTATAGGAGTATCTACTGCTTTACACCAGTACTACATTCTGCAAGTATTAAAGCTAGCTTTACACCTTTAACGTACTTCTAAAGAGCCTAGAGCAAAATGCACTTCCTCCAAAATAATACAAAGAATTAGTTTAATAATCACGCCTTAGAGTCTCATCAGCTACATAATTTTTTCCAAAAAAACCCTAATCCGTGCCTTAAAACATAATTTCATGCTATGCCCAGCAATCACACACTAAGCTCAAATAGGTAACAGGGCCTCCCTATGCCTTCTCACATTATTATTAGTTACTATATAAAATCTGCCTCAGTTTGGGGACAAGGCATAGAAAGAAATCAGGCAGTAGAAATAATCACAAATCAAGGACCCTGGACATTCCAAAAACTACATATTTTTTAAAGTGAATTTCAGCAATATTTTGAATGTGTAGGAAATAAACAGCCAGCTCGTTCTCCTCAGCCTCCTTTCCCTCCAGTCTAACACATCCACCTTTTCCTCATATTGTTCCTTATTAGTTCAGCCCATCCCAAGACATTGTAGCACTATTCCTATTTGCAGCAGTCTTATTTTTTACCTAGTTTTTGGTTAAAAAAACAAACAAACAGAAAAAAAACCAACAACAAACTTTGGTGGGGTTTTTTCATGTTAGTCTGTTCAAGGAAGACATCTTCTCTTAGTCTTCATATGAACAGGGCCTAGCAGAGGGGACTCTAGTCTTGAAAAATCTCTGTATTCTACTAAATAGCACATTTTGAATGGGTTAAATTAATGGGAGAACTTCCTTACGGAATAATAGCTCAGTACAGCAAAATGAGCAAGAGGAATGTCAGTTAACTAGTCCTAGTCTGACCACACAGAGGAGTATACTGGTGGGCAATTGAAATTACTTCCTCATACAAAAGGTGGGGTATGAGAACAGAAGAATAACACTTTTATCCAGTTTTGATATGCAATTTCTAGAAGTAAGTGTTATTTGCAGGCTACCCACCAAGAAGAAAGTGAGATATTCCAAATGGAGATTTTTACAGATATGAGATGAGTAAGGGTAAGCTAAAATGAACGTTTGTTCAAATTTATGGGAATTATGTAGTCAGAAAACTCCCTAGACAATGAAGATGTCAGGACTTCTCCCACTAGTAGTACCAGTCTTATGTGGACACAGGAATGAGCGAGTTACCACAGTAACTTTTGGTATTTTATATTTAGCTATAACTTGAGTAGTAACTCCAAACATATGGGAATACAGCATGCCACAATAAGTTCCTACATACCTGCAGAATGTAAACCATGAGAGCAAGGACTTACCTAGCATGTTATATACAGTAGCAAGTAGAAGCGTTATAAAAAGATACGTTAGCCATGGTATGTCTTACAATGAACCATACAGGAACTAAAGTAATAATCCCTAGGATCTGAGAAATATAAACTTCAACTACAATAAGAAAAAGTGTCAACAGATTACTCACTTTGGTATTTTAGCTGCTTCAGTTCCCATTTTTTTAGCTTCACATCTGCAGGTACATGTCACACAACAGTTCCCCAGCCATATCATGAAGTGCAGGTTTTTCAAGAAATAAAGTTGCACAAGTAAAACACTACCACCCCAATTTCTCAACTATACAACATCAAGGAAAAGAAGGGAGAAGTCACATCTGTTAAGACTGAACTCAGGGTTACAAAAAACAAGGAAAAAGGAGAGAAAAAAAAAAAAGAGTGCCACCTGTGCTCACACGTTCTGTAACCTGATCCAGGAGGTAAATTTTCCCCAGGAGACACTCATCTGAGACCCTAATCAAAGGAACCTGCTGAGCTTTACAGCTGCCTCTTATTTTATGCATTTGGGCTGAAGTGAGTATCTGTTCCCAGTTCCCTGTTTTTGCTGTCGAAACAGAAAGTTCTGCTATTGTCTTTTTCTCATCTAATCTTGGCATCAAAAAAGTTTGAGGTTTAAAATTAAGTCTACTAGACTTTTAAATTACAGTACACAGAAAATAAAAAAAAATAGCACGTGCTTACAGATATGTCAAAGCTCAGAAAAAGAAGTGGTTTTGTTTGTTTGTGGGGTTTTTTTTCCCCTTTTTTTTCTTTTTAACATTATAACCTTTATCTGTGACAGCTGGCAATGTTGTCTGATTCCACCCAGTAAACACATGCAGACCCCACACACACTCAAACTAACTTGATTCAACTTACAAATAGATGAAGAGCTTGACAGATTCAATAGATTTTGTTCCTGGTCATAATCTTTCTGAAGTAATGCCTAAACTTTTTTGCAGCTAGTATCTCAATAGTCTGTCTGTTTAGACTTTCTGTACTCTTACCACAGATTAAACACTCAGCATCTAGCTGCCCGTGCAGCCTCAGAACTCCAATTTTGCACTTGCAAAACCGATGCCAGGGAGTGGTAATTATACTTCAATGACTTTATTGACTGCAAATGATTAAACTAAGCATGACTGACAAAGCTTTACTGACCACTTCTATTTATAACACAGCACCATTCTGTACCCGTTCAGAGTTAGCTACAGCCTCTTAAGTCTTAGGGACTTTTACAATAAGGGGGAGTTATCCTTTCATAACTGGTCATAATGCCATTTGGAAACTTCTCATAGCTTTTCGGACTTTTTGGGGGGGGTGTGCAACAGAACTCTGTTGTTGCAAAGCTGTATTTTTTTTTCCTTGGTTTGTATTAACATATACTGCCATCATGTGGACAGAAATAATAAGAATAAATAATTATTCAGTGAAAGCCTCTCACCTTGACAGCTTCACCTTAATTTTAAAACATTCTTCTTGCTACCAATAGAAACACTAGCTCAAGATTATTGAAACAGAAGGAAGAAAACCTGATTTTTTGTTTGTTTTTGTTGCCACATCACAGAAAATGTGCCAGTGCTTGAGGACTCAGTGGAAGGACCGTAAAGTTATATTGCAGCTGGGCAGTAAACTGACCAGCACAAATGGTAAATATCCCAGCTTCAGCACACTGCTTTAGCTACTCTTTCTCTTACTCCTTGATGGCACATCTAGACACAAGTCATACCGGGCTGGACATCAGAGGGACTAGAAAAAGACACAGCAAGCAAAGTTAGGCCATGATGCAGCAGTGCAAATCCACAGTTTGTATGGAAGCGCCAATATTGGCAGTCTTTCAACATATGCACAAGACCCAAGAAATCCATCAGGCAAATAACCGGTTACTTTCTGCTTGTCAGTCCCACTGTCTGGGGGTTCACCCTCTTGCCTGGGCATTGCAAGAATATATCTACCTCTTTCAGCACTGGGAACTTCAACTGCAGGACTATTGCAAGAGATCCAGAGAATAAAGGATGAAAAGAAAAAGAATGACCCACAAGCATAAATGTTCTGGGTTTTACAAACATATCTTGAAAGCAAATCACTACAGAATTTAAATATATTTTAAATTTCTTCTATTTTGAAGAGCCTTATCATTTAAAAAAAATGTTCAGTTGTCAAATTGCGTGTATTTGTATAGACTAATGTTATTTTTAAAAAAATATAAGATCTGTACCGTTTTAACATATAAGCATTGGATATTGCAAAGAACTCCAACCACCACACTGAAATAAGAATATGCTTAACTTCTACAAAGTATTCTTGAAATAATAGCAGTTTTCAATCTTAACTACACAGTAGAAAAACAGGGGGCAGGGTATGTTTAAATCTATATATTAAATATAGCTTACCAAAACTAGTACTTACGCCTTCACTAAAGTACTAAAATGTCAAAGTTAAGGCTGAATTTGCCAGCTTCATGGTCTCTTTCTGCATAACCATTATAAGCTGCTTTTCAAGGTCCATCACGTGGAACCAATTAGTGGCATCCGCCTTCACAATGAGTAGCACTGTATTCCAGAAGGGTCCCACTGAGTAACTTGCTACTCATGTTGAGCTCAGTACATCAGGATCTAACAATTAGATAGCAAAATATAAGCAATACATTGATTCCCCTAGTGTAGCAACTTATCAAGAAGAATGCTTCAAAATCCATGAAATACGATTCTTATTCAAAAATGTTAGCTAATGCAGAAAATAATCTTTAAGTCAAGAACACTACATCCAGACTGCATAGGATCTTAGTCTGTATGCTATAACCACTATACAAACTTATATTGTCTAATGTAAGCAACTTACACAATAACATGTATATACTGCCACATAGGTGTTACCTGAGAAATTAATATTAACCAATGAAACTGAAAGAATATTTCCCCCTCCCATTTAGGTACAATGGTTACCATAGGTTTTTTTGCTTTATAATAGCTATTAATAACTATTTTGGTAGGCAATATGGATTCTAAAATCTTGGTCAGTATAATAGTTTCAGTATTAAGCTTTTTAATTATTTAGTACACAGAACTAACTTTTCACTCAGTCATTTTCTGGATGCCCTTTTCCTGTTGTGTTAAAATCAGATCTGTTCCTACAGCAACCTTTTAATACAGTTATTTAGGTGCTTCAGAACTTGTCATGTCATAGCTTGCTATTTTACAAGTTATAGCTAGAGGTGATAGATAATTGAATTTATACCAGGTGTAATTGTTAATGTAACAATAATTCTTTCAAGTTAATAGCATTAATTTATATTAAGATCAGGTTATTTCTCCTTTTCATTAAAAGTTACACCATTATTCTCTCATTTGCCTTTAGAAACAAACTTGACAAACTAGACTAATGGAAAAGAAATTTAGATTAGCATTAAAACAAAAAGATGGGAGAATTGCAAAAGCATAAGAGAATAAAGAAAGAAGGGAGAGGTATAAATTCTAAAGCAAGACTTCCATTAAGTCAACTGACAAATGAGCTATCTCCAATACATAGCAATGTCTTATGACATTTCTGTCACGAAGACAAAAATTCAAGCTCGACAGAAAATGCAGAACTCCTCCTAACTCATGGCTCAAGCTTATTTACAATACAATAAAAAGAAACAGAAAAAAAGAGAGCAAGCAGCATTTATTTCTGCTATTCACTTCAGGGCCACTCAGTGTTAATACATTTCATTGACATCCTCATAGTCTCCAACAGAAAATATCTTGATAGAAAGTAGTTTAAACAGTGGTGCTAGAGGGAGCCCAACAGATGTTGCTCGTTTACCAGTAAAAAGTTCACCAGCTTCAGTTGTAGCTCCTCATCTTTCTCACCGTTTCCACTGTAAGCAGAAATAATTCTCACAAAACAGTGTATGAAGTTCAAGGAAAACAAATACTAAGCCAAATGTATCATATCCCTCTCCTCATGTAATTTCTATAATACAGAAAGTTAAGAAACTGTTCTGACTTGGGTTAGAAGAAGTCCTATAGATAAACACATACTTCATTTTCACATCAACAAACACATTTTTATCCAGCTTAAGAAGGATTTATGTAAAGACAGGACAGAAAAGGTGTTTCTAAATTATTTAAAATAGCTAACTGGAGTTCTGGGCTTGCATTTGAAAGACTACTGAAATTATTTTGTGGTTTCAGTGAGATTCATTCTTTCCAGTTATTTCCAAGAAGAATATATGACAGGATAGCTTGTTAATTGTCTAGCGATTCCATGACAAAAGCATATCTCTGATACACGATTTTGTAACATTTATGTCACTATGACCTTGACCTGCACTGACATACAAGCCCTCCAGTGAGCTATGGACCAGACTAAAACCACCGCAATCTCAAAACAAAAGAACAGCTTTACCAGCATGCAGAGAAGCAGCAAGTGTTCAGTACTCCTAAGGAAACTGCTACCTAGATAAAACCTATAACAAAGAAAATGTAACTCTGCAGACCTTTTTTCTACATGTCATTATAAGAGAGCAGTCATAAGAGTCTAAAGACGTTTGGGGTCAGTATCTTCTTACCTTGCCTTTGACCCAGTAATTAAGCTTAACTTGTAATAAAACTTGTAACAGTCATTAAAAGCATTTTTTTTTTCCTCAGTCAGACCACAACACGCAACAATGGTGGGATAAACATGATGTTGGCTAATCAAATCTAACAAAGTATTTCCCCTTCTTTCCATAATGAAATAGATACATTTCCATTCCTGTCTCCTCACCCTCCCAGATCTGGGCCCATATTTCATGCAATGTTGCTTAGGGCTGTCTGGCCAGTTCCAGTTAATGATCGGAGCTGGCTGAAAAACAGGCGAACGCTCAATAAATCCAAGATTCATTGCAGCCCTGGGAACTACCACAATGTTTGAGCTGAAGCACCGGCTGCAGGGGCTGTTGTCACACCTGCTCTGTGGCCTACAGCTGAATCCCTCAGCAGGAAATTTCTCCAGAGTTACATGAAAGCAAGGAGTTAGTATTTTATAATCTTTACATACCTTAACTCCGACCCATGGAGTTTGGCTGCTTGCCAGCTGACCACTTACACCAAACTGAGCCAGCTCCAGGCAATGTGGTATGCTCCCACTCAAGCCACTTATGTTGCTGTACAGAGGCTCCCCTGCGGGGTGGAACTTTGACCAAAAGCTGAAATAAGCAAAGTTTGCCAAACTCAGACTGGCATTAGCATTATGATAAAACAGGTAGATTCAATGAGCTAACTGTTCAGAAAGGCACAGTTTCACCACTGTTTCACCATACATTTCAGGGATGTTTCAAGAATCAGGAGCTATATCCAGGTCTGAAACTTTCTGCAGTAAAACTAGTCCTCTGAAACGTTAGTTAAACAAACAAATCCTGGTGCAGATGGTAAGTTCCTGCAAATACCTGAATAGTTGCAAAGGTAGAGAAACTACGGCTGTTAATAAAAACACAAATCAATTCTTTATTCTTACTTTCTCCTGAATTATGCACTTAACTCCCTCTCACTCCCAACCAGCTTCGGTCTAATTTATTAATCTGTTTCCTGGGGTGATGGAAGAGAATCACAGGTGCTTATGTTATAAACAAGAACTATATTGAGTTGCATACACAAGGCTAAAACTGAAAAGATTGATGAATAAAACATTTTTTTAAGGTTTCTGAAATTCCTACCTGGAGGATAAGGTTAATTCTAACAGGACATGTCATAGCAGGTCTTCTTTGTTTAAATCTTATTTACCCAATTGTAGCCAATAACTAACTTTTGAAAATCTGTGGTTTATTTGTTACTCTTTCTCTTGTTGTTAATTTCTAGAAGTCCAGATCTAAGGACAGTTAACAAAACATGAGCCAAAATCCATTGTCTACACTTGACTACATAGAATATACACTCTAATCCATGGAAAGGCTATTTAAAAACCAGGGATGTGAACAAAACCTTAAATTCTGTAGCACACCACTAGAGGGAGCACAAGGCTACTCCATTGTAACCACTCTCTGTCTTTATATACAAATATTTATTCTCACAAGGCTCTGAGTAGACTTGTAAGCACCGTTATTCAAGTTTTAAAGCGTGTGAACCTGGACTCCAGAGAAATGACATTGTTCACACGAGTAAGGACATTGCTAGTTCAGAATCAGGCACAAAGTCAAATTTGGTTTTCTGATCTGAATATCCAGTTCCCCCAGTGTACTTATGAGATAACCTTTGGCTGTTTGTGGGAGTTGGGGCTTTTATATGGTTTGTCTGCATCCAGTGAAGAAGCAAAACTCAGCAAAACTTTTTGAACTAAAGTAAAAATTCTAAGCTGTGCTCTGTTCCCATTGAAGACTTAGCCCCTTTGGAGGAAACAACACAGCCACAAGCAAATTACTTCAAAGAGCTTGTTTTTTAAAAACAAGGCAGGATTCATTTGCTCACTCCTACAGAGCCCCTGGGACAAAATGGTAAGCTGAATCAGCGGCCTGTGCTTTCTTCCAGACTCTGCAGTCTTTAGCCCAATGGAAAGCTTCACGAGGGATAGCTAGGGAAAGGGTTTCTGCATTACTATTTCTAATGTAACTGGAATGGAATACTGAACTCACAGTAGGAGGGAGTGAGGAAACTCCAACACTTTGCTAAGGTTTGTATCACCAGAACTCTCCCATCTTACTATTCATTTGGGTCCTGTTTTTATAGTTCATTTATGTGTAACAGGCATTTGAGTTCAACAATCTCTGAGGAGATAACTGTTTATTACTATACTTCATTTGTTATTGTTTAAGCTTAATGTTTTTCACTCTATGGCAAGAGATGATCTCTTTTCTTTGGTTAGAAACTTTATCAAACATTCCTGAGGTGTCTAAAGATACTGTTAACTATGTATCCATACTCACATGGATCCTGATTTCTTCAAAGAACCCTAATAGCCTACAGAGGCTGTGATTTGTTTTTCTCTATTATATCACTGTTATCTAGGTGTCTACTAATTAATTCAATTTTACTATAGTTTCCTATCTTTTCACACTGTATAGATCTGTAACTCCTTAGACCCACTGTCTTCCTCCTGTTCTTCAAATCCTTGTTAAAATTTAGCATAATCACTTTATTAATATGCTAATACCTACTCCTTTAAGAAGCCTCAAAGAGAAATGACCACGCAAATGGAAACAGCAATTTCATATTTGATTGCCTTGGCAATCTAGGATGCATATCATCAGTCCTGCCAATTTTCTAGTGGTCATTTTATCAATTTTCCTTAGGACATCTCCAACTGGTTCTCTAAATTAAGACTGCTCCTTCAAACTCATGCTTGTAAAGAATGATTCTAAAGAGAATATCCTTATATTTCTAAGTGCTTACAGCTGTGAAGTTAGGCAGAAAACCTACCTTAATTTTTGCAACACAGTAATCTTCCTTGAGTCCTCCTTTTACACTTCCTGCAGAACAAAGCAACTCATCCTCACTAAATGCAAGGGATTTGAGCCCACAGATTAAGACAAAAGCAGGTTTAAGACTGTGTTCAATGACCTTCTGCAATCAAATCTACAAATTGAAGGTTTTTCATGAGGTTAAGGATCACGACCATCCAAAAATCATGAAGATTTTTTCTTTTTCCTGGCTGGCAGACTTATTGCATAACCCTAATATCACCACCCTGTTTGTTATTCCTGGGGGAGACAGCAGTTTACCACAAGAGCAGATCTTCTAACCTTTCCTTTTGCAGCCTGCTACAGATGCTTTTAGGTCAACTGTCAGGTCCTTCAGAGTGTTGTGGGGTTTTTTTCAATAGATGCATCTCCTGGGCAATTAATTTCTCTAATCACACTCACCCTTTCATCCAGCTGTAAGTAGAGTTCTCTCAGTTATAACATGTATTTAGTGTTTGTACAGTAAAACATTACTCTCACTGTACCTCCTTTGTTTTGCTGGGCATCATTATATGACATAAGCACTAAAAAGTAGGACAAGGTCTTTATTAGACACTTAAAAAACCAGTTCCTTAAGCCTCTAGCCATTGTTAGTTTCTGTTTAATTCCCTTACAGCGTGGCAACACAGGCTTCCTCCCTTACCACATTGGTAAGGTATGTCCCATACCTGGTTTCCAGTCAGTCTGCATCACCTCTCCTCAAATCTCTTAGATGTAGACCCAAACAGGCACACAGTCTGACCTCACACTGCCCAAGCCACTGCTTTTGGCCTTTTTAGCACTCTGAAACACACTGTTTCTTAGGAACAGTCTGCTAACTAACTTCTTTGCAGTTATTACTGCGTAGGATTTGTAAACTCCATCACAACCTATCTTTACTACATTTTTAGAGCACATGATCGCAGGAAAGCTCTTATCTTTGCTATTCTACAGCTACAATGTTCCCAGATAAATCAGCACAACCTCTTGCACAAAACCCTTGGGGATTATATGAAAATTTGGCTACAAACAGTCATGAGTTCTTGTAAGTTCCTCACTTGATATCACCAGAACCACTGCACAAAAGTCTTTGCCTACAGGTATGGGAGATCCCAAGATCAATAGGTACTGGATT
Source organism: Grus americana (assembly GCF_028858705.1). NCBI lineage: Eukaryota > Metazoa > Chordata > Aves > Gruiformes > Gruidae > Grus > Grus americana. The sequence goes on from NC_072856.1 coordinate 7,640,224, forward strand.
TCTCCGGATGTCATTAAGTATGAGAAGATAATAACAAATAGTCATGTCTTAGTTCTCAGAATACAAATTTGTTTTCCATCTCAGCTTTTTCTTTCTTTGGACCAGGAATCACTTGGACCTCTTCCAAATATTTAAACCAATATCTTATGACATCCCAGTTGTTGTTATCTCTAGAAGCACAGTAATTGTTGTCATCAATTATGATCACAGAACATATAAATAACTACTGATGGCAGTCTAAGATGCTTAAGGGAATTCCACTCGGGCACTTCTGTCTCAAATGACCTTTTCCTTCCATACTGCTTGCAAATTCATTTATCCTGGGAATGACTTTGGAAAGAGCATCTCAACTTATTGTTAGCAATTCTTAATTTTTCTACTTTTTTGGCAATCATTTATTGAGATAGTGTACCTGATGTAAAGGAAAAGTTTTCGTCAGCCTGCCTTTTGAGATTTCTCTTGCCATAAAAAGTGGGAGAAATGCACTCACTCTCTTAAGTGACTGAGATGTGATTTGGGTTATAATTGCCAGTCTTATTACAGTACAGTCTGAGAAGGATGAGGGGCAAAGCAATAAGCATACATCAACTAATAAAACATAAGATTCCCAAAGTAAAATATGCTATGCTTTCAGGTTTTAAAAAAAGAACATTTTCTACCCTAATTCCTGTCCTTAATACTGGATACAGTTATCCCTTAGGCAGAGAGAAAGAGTTAAGTACTTAACGTGACAGAATGGCACAATGAGCTCCAGAAAGGCATACACATGCCTAACTGCTGTTTCCAGAGAAATGAGAATATAACATTTTATACATGTTAAGGACATAATCTACTACAATGCATACAGAAAGGAACAAATTAGTTGCCATTAAGTATATTTACATTTTACTAGGACTATTTAAACTAAAGAACAATTTTTTATTTTCTTCATGATATACATCTGGAGTAACTTTACTGAAGGCTGTAAGCCCATGCCAAAATGAAGTCTTCATGAAGTATGAGTCAATTATGCCTACTTAGAGCAGAAGTTTGGCCCTTCATGTCTGTATGTAGGAAAAAAAAAAAAAAAGTAGAAGGTAATATCTAAACTTTTGAAGATACCTTGAACTAATGATTCACATTGAACTAATTAAAACATTTAAAATACTGTGATAAATTGATATCTCAAAAGAATTGTCAGGTAAATTAAAGCAATTATTTCAGTTTGGTTGAGAACGTAGACTAGATAGTGACAGGTCAACACAAAAACAATAATGTAAAAGATTTTGTGAAAAATCCTCAGGGAGACAGAAGCATTAAATTTAGATGGTGGACAAAAGAATTAGTTACATGACAGTAATTGAGATCAATTGGAACACCATGTCCTTGCTTGAGTCACAGTTTCCCTTGTAGTCTCTCAGAACAATTACTGTTTTATCACCACAGGGATTAAGATAAGAGCTTCAGAGCTGTATGTGCTTAATTGAGCTGATATACAACTTGTACTGTAATGTTTCTTCATGGAAAAAACCTGAGTTTTGTGATGCATCACTTTAACTGGTCATGAAAGAAAACACTTGTTTAAAAATTGTGGTGGTTTAAGCCCACAACCTTCAGAAACTTGAAGAAACTTGATGCTAATTTGATAAGACACAACCAGGAAAAGAAAAAAAAAAAGTCCAAGAAGTATGGTCAGCGTGATGAGGAAGAAAAAACATTTATCTGTCCTTGCCTGTCACTCTTCCTTTACTGAAATACCTCATCCAGGAAAAGGAATATGGCAGTATCTATGCCTGGATTGGAAGAGACAGATCACTCTCCAGAAAAGCAGAAATTGGTAGAGAAAGGTCAAGTATAGTTGATATAGAGCAGAAAATATGTGAAAAGTAAAGAAAAAAAGAAATAAACCTAGTTCAAAAGAACACACACTTTACAAAGTCAAGTAAAAATAAGGAAACGTCAAGCGTAAACTTTCTTACGTGATACTAATTTGACTTTGCTACATACATGCCAAAATTACTTTTAAACTTACTTTATTCTTAAATTAGAGTTCATGAATTAAATTAAAGTTCAAGCCCTTCTTTGCTATCATTTGTATAATTAATTAAACCCACATTAGTAAGCCAGCATTGAAGAACATTTCAAAATTTGCTATTTTGGAGTAACCGAAGCATGAAAATTATTTTGTTGCCTCTAGACTAGTGAATGATAAATAGTTGCTCCCAATCAAGGAGACTCATCTGAATGTGGAGTAAATATTTATATCTGAATGACGAACCTTTGAAAAACAGATTTATCATGGAAAGTGTTATAGACTACTAATTGCAGCACCATTCAAGTTGCAGAAGTAACATATATTACACAAATGTAAATTACTACTTTCAAAATGGAAGGACAGGCATTTTTGATGCTTCTTTCAGATTAATTTACTATAAATGTCTAAATTTTTGACAGTAAAGTAACATGGAAAACAAAATGTGTCAGATGTAATCAATTATCATAAAATTAGCAGTCGACAGTACCTCACAGAAAATAAACTTCTTTCCTTGCTATGAAATGAACTGTTAGCATTTGTAAACGAATCTATTTCTTTACTCCTAGAATGGAGATGAATGGGTTGAAAATGATAAAGTCACGTCACAGATTGTTCAGTGCTTCAGAACAGAAATATTGAAGTCCTTTTATTTTCCAAATATTTTTGCCATTATAAATAAAGAACACAGATGAAGAAAACCTTATTATTCATCTTCTTAAAGTAAAATCAAATCCACACATTCCCATCCCTTATATTAATCATGCTTTCCCCAGCCATATGTTAGGGACTTTCCCTTCCTGAATACATTGTATTCTAGGCTGTATTCATTGGAGATAAAAATCCCCAGTTGTTCTCCTTTGTCCCAGAATCTACAAGAGATTCTGATTACTGATTGCATGTTTATTATTTTTCAATTTGAATTTGCTTTAAATACAGCACTTAAAAATAATTTTGAAAATTGCAACCTTGAGACTAGTGAAATTTTTGTCCTAAAACTACTTGAATTCCTACAGAATTTTGACATTAATCACTAGATATTTCAACTTCCCCATAGTAAAAAAAACATAACAATAACTTTTATTACCAGTTTTAAGGAACTAAGTAATTTTATATTTTTTTCTTCTCAAAAACAACAAAACAAAACCAAAAAACCCCACCAAGACTTTTGACTTTAAATTTAGTGACTATCTAAACTATGATTGTGAATATCATTATGGAATGCTACATCAGAGAACTCCAGAGCCTTGGAATTCAAACAAACATTTGAAAGTGGAATAATAAGACTTCACAGAGCAATCTCTTATTTTTAATTCGTATTAGCAAATATCAGTGGTATCTAAGTAAAAGTACAGCTTCAGAGCAACATATATTAATATTTTTGTATATATAATGTGATTTTTTATATTATTATATATAGTGATCTCATTAGCATCAGAATTTAGGATATCAGATGTGAAATCTTTATGCAATTATGGTGGGTTGCCCGGCCAACAGGAAAGAGCCCACACAGCTGCTTGCTCACTCCCCTCTCCTGCAGGATGGGCAGAAAATAGAAGGAAAGTGAAAAGACTTTTGGATAATGACAGTTTAATAGCCAAAACACAAGCTGTGTGGTCAAGCAAAGCTTAAAAAAGGAATTTATTCCCTACTTCCCATCAGCAGGCAGATGTTTAACCACTTTCTGGAAAGCAAGGACTCAGCGCACACCTAACACTCACTTGGGAAGACATATGTCATAACCATGAATGTCCCCACTTCATCCTCCTTTCCCTGAATTTCACTGCTGAGCACAATGTCATACGGCCTGGAATATCCCTTTGGCCAATTTGGGTCAGTTTTCCTGGCTGTGTTCCTTCCCCAAACAAAACCCAACAGCACAAAACCTACCCATGTTGCCCTTCTCCAGCCCACTAGACCATCCCTAATTTCAGTAGGTTCTTAATGAAAATTTTTAGTGTTCCTTGGATTTCAGCAGCCATTTTTTAAAGTACCCTAGAGTAAGGTTCATGCTACATACTTATTCCACAAATATATTCCTACCAATAACACACAGTTGTTCACATGGAAGTAAGAAAGACTTGGCTGCACAGAAAATATTACTGTAGAATACCTAATGCACGAAGGCTCACAGATAAATGAACTATCCTATCTGGACAATCCTTGATTCTTCTTGTCTGAGTGTCTCCTGTCAGTGTTTAAAATGGTTGATCCTGGAAAGGCAAATAACACGAGCTCTCCATTCACTAAAAAGAACAGCTCTTTTAATATCTTTGTGCTATGTTGGAATAACTTTCAACAGATATTGAAAGAGTTTTACTATGTGAAATGAAGAATTTACTCTGAACAGTCAAAATGCCAGGTACCACCTGGCAGCACCAAAGTGTACCACGGAGTTATAGCTTCTTCAGTTGGATATAAGGCTGGCTTTAAAGATTAGCTCTGAACTGTGTGCCAGGTCATTATAAACTCTAGAACGTCCATCCCAAATGCAAGCTGTACTTGAAAAAACATCCTGTCACTTGAAATGTAACTTAAAACAGAAAAAAGACACAACTGAAAAAGTGCAATTTCTTTCTTTCATGGGAAAAAGGAACTACACTGCACATGATATTTAATGTAGTCAATAATTACTTCAGTGAAAAATATTGGGGAGGAAAAAAAAAAAGAAAATATGAACATTCAGAGAACAGAACAGAGAAGTAGTCAGTTCAGTGAAATACCAGTAAAAATGAAAGGAGAAAGGTACTCTGAAATCTATTGTATAGAACAAACTGACAGCTGGGTGACTAGGCAGGAAAACAGCAAATATATTTGTACTCTAATGTGAGTAGCAAAAGCATACATTTCTCAGTTTTGCATATCTTATAATTCTTATAAAGAATCAGAATAATTTTAGCTTTCATTTAATTTATTTCCCCAACAATATTGTTAAATTATATCAAGAAGTTTCCAACTTGGAGTTTAAAATGTGAATAATCAATAAGCAATGTTAAGTAGTTTTTCAATCCTTAGTAAATTCCATAAAAAGGTTGTAAAATTCATGTCTGACTGCTTAGTTATGCCTTTGGGCTAAAAACTGAACTGTAAATTTGGGTGAATTCAGGGCTAGATCCAGGTACACCCTGTATGGATGGCAGAGAAAAGGAGAGGGGTTCTGTTCTGCTTGGTGAATGTCATGGTGGCACCAAAGGCAGGTCTAAGTAGAAGATAAAGGTGTTGGACCTGATTTCATTTACAGAGGGCTATGTATTTATTAACTGTTCAACACAGCACTAAATAAAAAACAAACCAAACCAAACCTATTTGCAATAAAAGTTTTTAGGTCTCTCTTTGTTGTCCTTAACCCTGACCTCAGCCTTGTGGATTCTGGCTACAGTATTTTCATCTGGTCTGAGAACTGCGAAACTTCAGCTCACTGAAGTCAATGCAATTTTGAGGTTAGAAATGCTGTTATGAATTCTGGAAAAAAATAATGGTGCAATATTCAATTTTTTTGCCCTTTTTTCAGCCAGACTGTAAAAAGGCCATGTCCAGTGAATAACATAAATATGTTACACATTCACTTCTAACTTGAATATTTTCTGAGTTGAAATCAATAGAAACAGTATCTGAGGAAGAATAGAATCTCAACGTCTCCAGAAACCAGAGAGCAGCAAATAGTTCTGGAAAACAACAGAAAAAAGAGCAGAAAATAGCAGTTCTGGAAAAATAGCTATCATCTGTTTGAAAGAAATATTCTGGCTGAGGGAGGCACTGGAAGAGTATTACTGTTTCGAATAAAAAAATTAAGCTTTAAGTGAGGTCACTCACTGCCTCATGGGAAGAGAAGATGAAAACACACGAGAAACCTTTAAAAACGGTGGATTTATTTCTGTTTGCCTGGATATTCTGAGCCCGGTTAGCTTTTCCTCATCTTGACATGTATTAGAGTAAATAGTGCAACAGTTATTTCCCAACACTGGTTGCTCTTTACGTGAATAAGTGTGTGAATGAATAAAAACGCTTCATTTTTCTCATTGCTTACCATTTCATACTGACATTCCACAACATCATGCACTTTTAACAGCTACTGCAAGAGTGTGGGGATAAAAAAATGTTTTTAAATTCTCTATTGGCTAGGCTACTGGCTTATCTTGGGCACTTGGGACCACAAACTCAAGCTGATTTAATTTATTTTGCATTTCCATGGACATGAAATCATTTAAATCACACTGGTAACAAATGAGATAAAATGAGCAAAATCCTTTTCACTTTGAAGTCACACAAAGCACCTAAGCATTGACTCAATAGTAACCACAGATTTCCTTTTTATGCTTGTGGCTGCAGTTGAAAAGCTGGTAAAAAGAACAAAGCTGCTTATATTCTGTGACAGCCAGAATTATTAAGACACTAGCATTTGGTTAGTAGTTGCAGTGAAACAAAGCATACAAAGGCAACACGATAAACTGTCAGAGATACACTCTCTCTGGATCTGAATGGAACTGTTCAACTCTGACTACTTTTATAAGTAGTGCAGGTCAATAAAAGTGGAAGACACAACGGAACAGTGTTGAGGAGACTCCTCAACACCTCCATTATACGCGGATTGGAGGCAGAAGGGATTCATTTCTGACCAGACTTATTCAGGTACCCTAAACCTTTGGTACACATATGGTTCAAAGTTTTCTGAAGGAAAACTAGTCTGCTAACCTTTGCTTTCCAGACTGCAGGCCTCTCCAGGAAGCAGAATGCTGTCCCTTCATCTGTCTCTCACAGATGACAGTAGAATATCAGTGATCTCGGTACAACAGCCCAAATAAGGCTTCACATGTGGAAACCTTATTTTTTTCCTGTTCATGCAACCATTTGGCCTGTTTCCTAACTCATCTCCCTGTTCTAGGTTTTGCACAATGTTCAACCCCAGCTTATGTTTGGAGTAAAGTGGGGTGGGTATATAAACCTTTTCCTGGCAACGGCATCAAACTGACATCCAGTCTTCTGGATGTCCTTTCAGATGCAGGACCAACTTTCAGATGAAGAAGGATAGTCTTGAGTTCATGAGCCAAAGCTGAACTGCAGCTATGACTCTGATGTCCTCATATGACATTTTGGAACCCGTACTTGTGTCCAAGAGAGTGGCTATTACTTCACAGTGCCTCATGTCCCGCAACTCCTACGAAGCAGCGGCCATCTTCTTTGGTCTTAGAAAGTCTGTCAATGGCAAAATATTAGTAATGATGTTTGTAATTCTTCCTTTTGAGTTATCTGTCCAGTCTTTTCTCCTTTTTGTTTTTACTTCATATTTGTATATCACACAAAAAGTAAATGAGGAAAAAAAGGTAGGTAAACATTAATTAAGAAAATTGAAAATGACATTAGGACAATATTATTTTTGTCTAACTATAGAAATACTATAATTTTAGCTATTGGGAGTCTTCTCCAGAACACAGCATGAACTGTACACTAGGGGCTCTCAGTAATCAACAAGCAAATTGTCCAAAAGTATGTAAGCGATGATTTGCCGCCTTTCTGTTCGAAAGCAAAGGATGAAGCTCACTACTATAATATACCTGCTCAATGAGATGAGAAAATAGCTCAAATCTTGTTTGGAAAATGAAAAATGAGAATGATAATTAAATGCCAGAATATAAAGATTAACAATTCTAAGTTCTCACATTGCAAACTTTATCTTTTATTTACAGTCTAGTAAATCATAGCAGGAGTCTTCTAATGAGAAAGAGCTGTCAGATCAAACCTACTGTGTTTCCAGAACTATGTACCAATTGCCTAGAAGGGCTACCTTTTTTTTTTTCTCTCCAGCGGAAAAGATATGCTCATGTTGCTTTTTCCTAAACACAATTTCTTAAGTTATGCCAATAAGCAGTTGTTGATTTACAAAAATGCAGGGTGATGATATGGTAACATTGCACTGCAGTTTGAGTTCAAGCTCTTTTTTCACTGCTATGCCTGATAGTGCCAGAGGAAGGCAGAAGTTGAACATATTTTCTATAGCAAATCGTAGTAAACGCATGCACAACTACTTCACAAACAAGCTATGCATAATCAATAATCAATACAGAGCTTTCTTAACACTAAAAACCTATATTTAAATTACAAATTTCAGACTTGAAAAGAAGCAAATGCTGCAAAATGATCAAGACTAAGAGAAGAAGAAAAAAAATCACAATAAGAAAACACAAAAGTACTTTGCCGATGTAATGCCTCTCAAACTTCAGGGCATGCATCTGCACAGAGAAGCCACCTCTTTGGCTTATGCACAGTAGTATATCAGCTTATAAAGGACAGGATATTGCAAGTGTTGAGGCCTTATTATGAGGAAAAATGTGTGGGGACAACACCCTGGTCCCTGTGTTAACTCTATTTTAATTTTATATTATTGACTGGCCATGAGAGGAAAAAATGCTTCTGCAATTATGGAATTGGCCTATAATTGACAATAATAGACTTCAGTTTCTACTTCTGATACAGAATTTCTATGGCAAGTCACTTTATCTCTCTGTGAAGAGTTTATAGTGAATTTATAGAGTTCATAATTTTACAGAAATATTTAGGAACCTGTTGCTATAATAGTACAATCAAAGAACACAGCTGAGGTCTGAATTGCAAAGGAAAAAAACCCTTAAAAACTAATTTTAAAACTAATTTTTAAAAGGCCATTAAAATTCCCACGCTTGATTTCTGTATGCAGTTATCACAGGATGGTTAAGTGGGGTTGCACTGAGTCATATTAAGATGGATGATCTCAAAGGAATTACCTATTTCAGATAGTACTTGACATTCAGTAAAGAGCACTCTTTTCTCTGTGTTAGTCCTGCTTGCAGGAAGGTACAGGGAGCTGTTAGAGAAGCAAACTGTTAGATGCCATTTCAGAAAATATTCCTGATCAGAAATTTGAAGGAGGTAAGAGAAAAGGAAGTATCGACAGTGTTGCTTTTAATCCATTTTTCCTCAATGTCTTTGGGTGACAGCTTTCAAACCTGACCTTGTCCTAGCTACTTGTGGCTGTTACAGAAAAAGTACCCTCTTCCTCACTCCACAGTATCCTGAACAGCCAGCTTTAAATAGCATTCTTTACCACTCCAGATGATACATCTCCACTTTCCAGGAGGGCTGAAAAGGTAAAAAATATCAGTATGTAAAAGATGGAGGGAATGTGGAGTTTTATAACTGACATTTTAAAATTTTTAAACTGAATCAGATGTGGTATAATAAGCTAAACACAGTGGGCTACAGTGATTTTATATTGTGTTTCCATGTATATAATCCTCAGAAGGGAACAAGTTATTCTTTCAATGCTGATAGCTGTGCTCACTGTAAACTCTTCAGTGAGACAGAATGCTGGATAAGCAGTGAGGTGGACTGAAAACTGGCTGAAAAGCCAGGTCCAGACAGTGGTGATCAGTAGGACAAAGTCTAGTTGGAGGCCAGTAACCAGTCCTGTACCCTAGGAGTCATACTGGGTCCAATACTCTTCAACACCTTCATTAATGATCTGGATGATGGGGCAAAGCGCACCCTCAGCAAGTTTGCTGAGAACACAAAACTGGGAGGTGGCTGATGTGCCAGAAGGTCATGCTGCCACCCAGTGGGGCCTCCATAAGCTGGAGGAATGGCCTGACAGGAACGTTATGCAGGTCAACAAAGAGAAGTGCAAAGTCCTGCACCTGAGCAGCAATAACACTAGGCACCTCCAGTACATGCTGGGGGCTGAGCAGCTAGAAAGCAGCTTTGCAGAAAGTGACTTGGGGTTATGGTGGACACTACGTTGAACGTGAGCCAGCAGTGTATCCTTGCAGGAAAGCAGGCTAACGGTGTCTTGGGCTGCATTAGGAGGGCTGCTGCCAGCAGGTGATAGGAAGGGATCCTTCCTCTCTCCTCAGCACTGGTGAGGCCAGTGGACTGCTGTGCCTAGTGCTGGGCTCCCCAGCACAAGAGGCATACGGAGATACTAGAGAAAGCCCAACAAAGGGCCACAAAGATGATTAAGGCACTGGAGCCTCTCTCCTGAGGAAAGGCTAAGAGAGTTGGGACTGTTTAGCCATTTTAGGATTATGGAAAACTACATTTTGCAATGACAGATTACATGCTCTTTGCTTTAGCACAAAATAGACCTATGAAGGCAGCATTCTCTTGCCTTTCTCTTTGCAGTTTCTAGAACATCCTGTGCACCTAAACCCAATGGATAAATCCCACAGACCTGTATTTCTGTTTGAAAAAAAAAAAAAAAAAGCACAATGTATTTTCTGGCTAAGATCTAGCAGCATCCTACTAAAACTCTACTCATTGTGGGGTTTGGTTTTGGTTTTTTGTTTTGGGTTTTTCCCTTAACTGACAAAAGAAACAAAAAGAGATAATCTTTTTGTTTATCATTAATAATTTTGAAACATGGGAACTACAGTTTCTGTTACAACATCATCTAACAAATCCTGGAGACAGATCCCTTGCTTATATAATGTGTTAAGGTAACCACCTTGCAGTTATAAAAGTTTAGATTACCTGGTACCTATACCAAGGAGCTTACAATGCTTGTCCCTAAACCTTTAAATGGCCATACAGGTGGGTACATCCTCATGGCACTGAACCACTTAAATTCTATTTGACACACCTGTAAGTCATGTATACACTTTCAAGGTAAGGGTCTAAATATATCCTAGATAAAACAAAACAATCTCCTCCCAACACCAAAAAATCCCCTTTGGCTACAATGACCCCGTGGTCTGTCACACGCCTCGTTGGTTCTGTTGTCCTGGGAAGCTGTCCTCAGGAATCACTGTATTATCTGTAGGGATTTTAAAGTTATATCTCATTCACCTTAATTTTCCCCCTTTGTCATTTTCATGATTAACACGTTTCTCTTCTCTTTGAAGATGCCTCATTACTTTCTACTTACATTAGTCATTCTTGTTGGGGTGACTAAAACCCATGACGAAAAGAACATAGATTAGGCTAAAATAATAAAATACAACAGTAATTACTAGGAAAGTAATTAACATTTACAGATTTTTCACTCTTCCTTTTTATGTACTTTACAATTTCACAGCTTCAGCAAATCCAGATGTACTCAGGCCAGTTCTAGAATATTTACTTCAAGAAAAAATAGATGCACCAAAAAAATAGTAGGAATATTCATTGTACAAGCTATAATTTTCTCTTAAAGAAAAATGAAACTACAGTAATCAGAAGATGTATAAAAATAGAATTTTGCAGAAGGGACTTTTATTTACTTTGGGTTTTGCTTTTTGTAGAGAAAAGTACCATCAGGCTCAACAAAATGTATCACACTTTCCATGAAATAAATGTATTTCTGTATATATATCCAACAGATTTAATGCCCTGCCTAATAAGAAGGGTTACAATAATAGTGCAAAGGGTTGCAACAATAATGCAAGTTTAGCCCACTATCACTGAATTAGTGCAATGGTTAGTATATATTCTTGTGGTCCAGTGTAATATTACCTTTCTGCTTAACATTAAGTCAATCAGGATTGGATTCAAGCTAAGTGACAAGATTATACAAAGATTGTGTTATTGCCTGTAACAGTAGAGTTCATTAAAACATCCTGACTGAAGGTAAAAACTGAGATATATGGAGAATCCTCAAGGATGGGCTGTTATTTGGACAGTGGAGACATTGTTCCTATCACTGTTGTTCCATTACCATTTGCTATTACTTTGTTCATAGAAATATACGGCTATTTCTTGGTGAACTTATTCTTAATATAATTATCAATTTATTAATGCAATTAATTCTATATGTTATATAATAAAATAATTTATTAATATAATTATGCTCTTAATTATGCTTATTCCAACTAAACATAGCTAAATTAATGTAATAGTGCTTCAGGCATCACTCAGAAATTAGAACCACATAACATTATGTGCTGTATAACAGCAAGGATGGTGCTGATCCTAGAAAAGAAACACACAAAGAAGGATGAAAATGGACAGCAAAACTAAATAGTGAGAAAAATATGGCAATCTAATAGACAATATTCCATGCACTTTGTGTACCAGCTGCTTACAATTTCATATATCACTCACAGGAAAATAAATATGGGGAGGAGAAAAATGAACTAGCTTGACTGAATAGTACCCAGTACTTGTTCCCAACTGAGGGGACTGAGGTCAAGAGAACTGATGAAAGACCAAGAGACCTCAGTCAGTACGGTAAATGTAGTAGAATAACTAGCTTACTCGTATTCTTTTTTCGGTAATAAGATTCAACTCCATCTAAAGTAAATGTCAAGACAGAAGGTGATAGGAGAGGAAACTATTACTATTGAGTGAGCATCTAAAAGACCTAGAACATAATATTATCATGTTCTACTATTTCTCCTTTAAGGGAAGGAGTAAGTCATAAGAGAAATAAATTCATCTTTACTCATAACATCATAATCTAAATCATAATAAAAGATTTTTAAGTCCAACATCTAGGAATGGAGAAAAAACCTATAGTAGCATAGTAGCAATGATGTAGTAATAATATTGTCAAAAATTATGTTTTTTCACATGATAAAGCATTGAACATGTTTTCGTTTGGGTTTTTTTTTCTTTATTTTTGGTGGTGGGTTGTTTTGGTTTTTGGGGGTTTTTTTTTGGCAAGTTGTAATTTTCTGACAAAGGTTTCTGACTAACTATATTAAACTTCAAGAAAAGGCACTCTGTTCTTTTTCAATTCCTTTTTTTTATCTTTACATCTTCATTGAATTACCATTTTTACTGACAGCTAATATTTCACTCAGTTTCAGGCCTCACTAGGAGGGCAGTCACAGCCTTTCATAACAACCATGAATTATGTTTAATTAATGGAGGCAATAAATAGGATAGTAACTGTATATAAATGAAATAATCAATGTTATTTATTTTTAAAAGCCCAAAATAAAACATTGCAGAAGAGATCTGAAAGTGACAATATCCCTGATTGAATAACAGCTCTATTTCTATTCCTATTTTTTCAGATTTTGAATGTGTATGAAGTTTTATAACTGAAGTGCCCTTCCAAGGCTGGACTCTTAATAGCTTGTGCACTGAAGCACATGCCAGGAACATTGAAATGATACTGATAAGCCCAAGTAAATCAAATGAAATAAATGGCAGCAATAATCATCTAGTAGTTTGCAGTTTTACTCCTATACAGCAGTAGGATCAGACACCCTTTTCTCCATTTTGTTAAAGTCAATGCAACCACTATTTCCTGCATCTCCAAAGCACAGGTTGTTTGATTATCACTGTTTTTACCTGTGCTGTATACTGCACCTGCACAGGAGAGACTGTGTAATCTTCCTCTGCGCTCCTAAGTTTCCATAAAACTTTTTATAATTTATCCTCTTTGCATCTTAGTTACCTTTCCCTACATGTTTAACTAGGCATTTGAAATTAGTCTGATTGGCTGAACTAACTAATTTTCTACACTCTCAAAGATACTAGAATTAATTCCCTATACTAATTTAGTAAAAGCTGGACATTTAGGGCTAACTGCAAAGCTTATCTACTTGCTCAAATTCTTTCTAAAGAGATCGACACGGCAAGTGGAAACCAAGTTTGAGGACTTTTATTCTTTGCACTATTTGAGGTACAGTTTAGAAAGAGAATTGAAAGAGCAGCTGCATCACTGATACAATTTTCCATTAATAATGGACAACAATGCAGTGAACATCACATTCACAAAGATCCACAACCTAGGCTCAACAAGACAGCTTACCCCATGCGTCACAAAAAAAGCTTATCAGTGCCTTGTAATAACCGCAAGGGTATTAAGACAGATAGGAAAGGATCAAAATGCATAAATGTACAAAGGACAGGGAAAGTCAAGGAAGGATCAGGCATTGCCTTTACTATAATCATGTTTAGAGACAAATTAGTATGTAGTAAGCTATGCACACAGAAGACAAAGGCATAAATAAAATGCCAAATTATATTCTTTTTACACAGGATTAATAAGCAAACAGGGTGGAGTACAGTACAGTGCAAATGTTACACACAGAGTTCCAAAGGAATACACCTCTGAGAAGCAGTGTGCATCTCAATGAGTCACTAAAAAAGAACTTGAGTTTTATTTCCCCAGGATCTTAGCATTTAGTCTTCTTACCTTCACTACAGACAAGAGACCCTCCGAAATTTTGATAAAATTCAGGATTTTACTAAGTCTTCTGGTGACAGAAATATAGATGCCTCCTTTGAAACTGCAAGAATCTTTTAACTAAGTTCCCCATACTGAGAATGACAATCTTAGTGCCCTTTTTTAATAAACTATAACTTGATTTAAAAGTTACTAAATGCTTAAAAGTTTGTGTAATATACAGATTATGAACAGCATCACAAAATGGTGCTATGTTCTGTAACCCCTCTTGACTTTTAGTTTAAATTAGTAGTGGCCAAAAGTGGTGATGCCATCAACCGGTTCCACTTGGTTGTTACAGCTTACATAAAATCGCCTTCACATCCCTGCCAAATGAAATGAGTCTCGTTCCCTATGCCATGCTTCTCACGGTGTTTCTGCACCAATGGTAATACAATTATTTGATGATACAGACAATAAAGGTGATGTAACAATTTAGAATTTGGAGAGCTACTATTTGAATAACATGGGAGCCCTTTATAAACATTGGAGCCTTTTCCTTCTAAAATAACTGAAACTCAGCAGAGCAGTAGAGTGCATCTGTATTTGGGATATTATAAAACCATATATAAAACTCTATAGCTATTTGAAGACCAGTGTGCCTTTGTTATTTTATCCTGCTCTTAAGAGCAGATGGAGAGCAATAAGGGTAGGATCCTAAAGTGGAAGAAAATATTGTGAAGTAGAGTCATCCCAGTGGCATAGGAAAGGGAAATTAAAATTAAAATTTATTCAAGGCATATGCTTGAGTAGTAAAAATACAGCATATGATCATGTGAAATACTGATGTGAGTTAATTTAGTTCAGTGCAAATATGAAAGCTAAAGACTGGTGTTTTCACAAATGCAGCTCTTCAGCAGGCTGTGACAATAAAACCCAGTTCTCACCCAGAAGGTTCCAACTACTTGTCAGAAGAAACAGTACCAGACAAGTCAAGTCAGATCCTAATTTTTCTCCAAGAAATAAATATAATGAAAGACATTACGGCAAGGGGCCTGTGCTGTAACTGCAGATAAAGATGGCCTATAAATACAACACTACCAATTGCCCACCGGTCTATAAAAATGCAGTACTTGTTACTATGAATTAGACGATAGACATGCTGTCTGCTGGATGTAATGTAATTCATTCAGCTGGACCACTATAACCTAAGGTGCAAAGTTGCATTCATATGAAAAACCACACCCAGGACACACTGAACTATTCAATTTTCACCAAGAAACAGCATCCTAATAAAAGACTAGCAAAGCTAGCTTGTAGTGACCTGGAACACTAATGTCTCTCTGGATTGTTCATTGGAGTTAGCGCCAACCATGCCACAGCAAGGTATGCAAACTAATCCCTTAGCTCAAGATCTGCAGAAGATTGGTTGTATCAGCTGACAATCATATTCACAGAGAGTAATTTATGACAGGTTCAGTGAACCCCTACAATCAGGAAATTCTCTTTATAGATACAAACTACACTGTTCCAGGTAGACAGCATAAAGTTACTCAATGAGAACTTAAAACTCAGCTCTCAGATGTAAGTAATAGCTCATCTTATATTGTGGGCGGTTCTGATGATTTAGACATAACATTCTACACTAAAATGATAGGAGTGGTTAGAATGCATCAATGAAATAATGTCCTTCTGATGAAGCTGTGTGCACGCTTACTGGGTGTTCCTGTCACTTATTGTTGCCACTACAAAAATTCCAGTAGGACAGCAGTCAGTAGATTTAGTTGGATCTCCTATAGCTTAGAGATTAATAATTATACAGACTGTGTAAAATTATCATAAATGTTTGTGTAGTTCTATTTGAAATATTCTTTAGCCCATAGAGTATTTCAAAGGAGCAGTGGCAAAGGGGTATAACACTCTGTGCTAAATTAAATAGCTTAAACTTTTTAAAATTGCAATGTCATAACAAGTTGTTGTCAGAACTCATACAGTGATGTTTTTTAGAAAAAATTCTCAACCTACCTCTATTAGTTTCCCATGCTTTAGAACACATCCCTCAGAATTAGTCATTTTATGTAACTTGGGAATCCTCTCACCTAGTTCTTCAGGAGAACTACAACAGGTCTATAGCGATTTGTACCCAGTGTGGATATAACATATTCTATTCCACCCCTTAATGTTCATGTTTATGTCAGTTCCTCTCTTTGTTTATCTTGAAAGTTACCACCAGCCTCCCCAGTCACCTTTTAGCCTCTGAGCACCTGCATGACCTGTAATAGTAAAAATCTCTCCCTTATCTTGATAAAGAAAAACTTTACCTCTTTTTTCTTAGGCAGTCTGTCAATTTAACTCTGAGTTTCACCCTTACCTAGATCCAGTCCTTTGAGATTTCTAAACCTCCAGAGCTCATTCAGTCCTTGATTCCTCTATTAAGACTGCTAACAGGTCTACCATCTAATATTTTATTTCAAATTCCCACAATTTCTTAACTTGATAGCCTGCTTCACCAAGCTTATCTTACACAAGTAGATACTACCCATCTCTGTAATCCTATTCCAGCCAATTGCACAGATCCTTAAATACCATTAAAAAGTCACTACACAGCCTGGGGAGCGATATCAGTTTACATGGGCTGAAAATTTAGTCAACACCACCAACCTGCACAAAATCTGCCTATGAATAAGCATGCATGATTTATTGTTAATACAATTATACATTTTTAATCACTCACTCTCTTTAAACCACAAAAGGCATTCAAATTCACAAACCTGGCTACATATTTTGCATCAGCTTTATTTCTCTTTCACCAGATTTTTGAAATATGATGAAGAGCGGGCTCAAATGTCACTCAATGAAATAAAGTATAAAGGTTTTTAATAGGTTTTGTTGAAAAGTTGCATTTTTTTTTTCTTAATAGCAGAGTATAGTGAGTTGGTTTGGTAAAACAAAAGCTATCAAAATCACATCTTCACCCTTTATGAAAACTGCATTTGAAATGGGTCACAGAATGGTAATATGCCATTCACATCATATAAACGCTTACGTGAAGTGGTCATATTTGCCAGTTACACTTGTGGACTAAACCCTCAATCTTATTTCATTTATAATTTAGAACTCCAATAATTCCAGATGTAATAAAACCACCCACAAGCAATAGAATAAAATAGAATTTCATAGGAAATCTAGTCCTTTTTACATCCATTAAAATGCCCTCAATAATCCCTATGAAACATAAGATACCTTGTCCAAAAGAATCCAAACTTTACAATTTACAGTATGCCCTAAGAAGAGATTGAGAGAAATAAGAATATCTTCATTTTGCAGAGGCTTCCCCAATAAGGAATCTTTTTGATGAAAACGTATAAAGGAACTATGCTAAGATGAAAGCAGACAAGCTAAAAAAACCTGCAAAAACCACAGCTTTTCCCTGCCTGAAGAAAATTCTGTCCTGATTCTAAATCTGGCAGTTGCTTCGACCCTGATGTGTGCTGAGAACACATACTAAGTACCTGAAAGATTTTTTATAACCATTAGAGCAATGAGCTAATTGTGGTTTGTCTCTGGTGTTCCAGAAGACACCAAACTATGCACCAAGGAAAAGATTATGCCTTCTGCTCCCACATTTAGTATCATCACTGGTAGCAAGCATTGCTTCAGCCAAGTAAAATTTTGATTTACCGAGAGATTGGAACATCTCCATTTAGGGTATATGTTCTTTCCAAGATCATACTGCCCAAAGGAATTATAGAAAAATTTGTATTTGTGCCCTATTATGTCAAGGTAAATTATTGTGGGGCTGGAAGTAAAAGGACAATCGGAATGATTTTCCATTAGAACATATTACTTCTATCTTATATCAAACTCAAAATTCACCAACATTTAATGAATTATCTCAGAGAAATTCATCCTTCTTTACAAATTGATGCATGGAAGTTTGTCATTTGCAATACATTTTCAGTCCTGCATCAATAGCACGCAGTCAGAAAAAAATATTTTTCTTGAAGGTTGCAGTGAACATCCTTATAGGATATAAAAATGCTGAGATCATGTGCAGTGAAGTTCTAATATGTGAGATCAGTCATAGCAAAAAAACATGTTCACAGCTACTTGTAATTTAAATATGAGCTTATCTCTTAAAGATGTCTAGGTTGAACAAACCTAAAGTGAAGGACTCAATGGAATAAATTAAAATTCTGACAATCAACTGGCAGAAAGATCATCGTTCTGTTCAACTCTCTGCACTAGCTCCCTACAGAAATCAGAATTATACCAACGGGCCTGTTGAATGTCTTTCTGGATCTTTAATGCAATTGGCAACTAAACAACTACTTTCATGAATAAATCTCTCCACTGCTGCATTCCAGGTCACGTTTTTTTCCTTTGAAGTTTCCTTCATGGCTATTCCACTAGAGTTTCCTTTTTAAGTTTCTACAAAATGGAGTGAATATTTAGACAGCAAAACCCACACAGTTCCTGAAAAGAAGTAAAATTGATTAAATATGTTCACTTACCATTTCAATAAAATAGATTTTCCGCAGTGGGGTTTTCAAGTAGTTGAGAGTGTGTGTCTCCGTGTGTGTATATATATATATATTCATTATTTCTGTAGCAATAAAAATGCTCAAATACTCTACGGATGGTTCTCATAATAGCCATTGGAATTCTCAACTATATATCAAAACTCTCTCTGCTGATAGCGATTGAAAAGATTGAAAAGGGTGAGGAAAAACTCATGCCACTAAGAAATACCACAACAGTTTGAAGATGAATTGCTGCCATGGCGATGATGTGCACAGAGAAAAGCATTAAGAAAGTGTAGACGGACAGCAGGACTTCAGTTTGACCTAAATTTCTGCTTATACAATTGGGTAAACTCGTGTACCTGCTCAGGCACTTCTGGGTAAGAGGAACTCTCATTGTACAGAATATCATTCAGTATTTCTGTATCTACTTCTGTAAGTGCAGGCATTCTTACTCATAAAATGTAACTATATAGATAGCCCAAGCAAAATGTTTTTCCCCAAAAAATCAGCACAGTAGTCCTGGTGCTGTGGGTCTCCACAAATTTTCCTTGTAAAGGAATGAAGCTACAAGAATTCAATTTGGGTCATTTTGTAATGGTTTTCAACACACATCTCTTGGTAATAGGTCTTTACAAGTGTTTAATAAGATCAGTTACGGACATATTAATGATTGTGCTTTTAAGAGCAGTGGAATTTAGTCAACGTTTTTCCTCCATCTGAAACGCAACTTCATTTGTGTTCTGTCGCAACAGAAGTTAATGTGCTTTTTATCAGCTGATCATATTCAGGTCAAATCATGGTGTCAGTGTGCTCATACATGAGCTTTTTCATCACTGTGCCTGTCCTCCCTGTCTGCTTCTATAGGAACAGCAAAGGGGAACCCACAGTCCCTGGACTCCAGACATACTGAAACAACATGAAACAACATGCCTTCCTATTCGAACAGTTTTCATTAATAGTAATTAAAATAGCAACATTGACTACATTATCTAATCAGTGTCCTTTCAATAAAATATGCATGTATGTACACCATACATGTATCATTTAAATAAAAAAGATGTTCTAATTCAAGATCACCATAAACTATGTTAGTTCCCCACCAGCATCACTAATATTGCATCTGACATTTCAGACACATTAAGTTAATTTGACATTGAATTCATTGATATTCTCCATTGCTTGAAAGTCTTACCAGTGTTTGAAGTCTTCCATCACGCTACTCTGAACTTTGTCTGATATAATTTAAAAGTGACATATGATCATAAGGAAAAAAATATTTTATGTTTATTGTCACAGCAGCATTTTTTCAGCTCGTGTGAAAATACATTGAATGGCGAGGCCAAGAGGGAATTTTAGATCTAGAAACAAAGACATTCATTAAAGGATTTGGAATGCTAGCCAACTCATTTTCAACTGCTTCATGCTTAACTCATTCAGCAGGTAATTATATCTAGTAATATTAATATTAGCATTTTACAGCCAGCTCTATGGCAAGATTGACTTTTTCTTAGTTCTGTTGTTTGAAAACTATTCAAATAAGGTGGGTAAATGAGAAGTACTATTGAGTACTTTCAAGCTCTAAAGAGTCAGATTCTGCTGTTTACACATTTCAAGTAATACTTCATACGTACTTTCATTGATGCCTATGACTGCCTTTGTAGATGAAAGCAACAAAGGCAGCAGAAATAGGCCATAACCTTTTGTCACATTCTACTCTACTTTCAATAATATAAAGTAATTCAACAGATTTATAACAGCATTACTGAGAATAGAACTATCTGGGCTATTTGCCATCTGCATTTCAAGCTTAAGTACCAAAGGTTGGTCATTAAGATATACCTGAAACAAACATCCTTTACTACTGCAGTAAACATCTTCAATGAAGAACATCTGGCTGATTTTCATTCAGCATAATGACAATGTTTTTCTATATTTGAGCATCATATTTGTGATTAGTATACAAGAGATATTGTCAAGCATACTTTTGAATGAAATTATATCAGTATATGCTTATATATAATATAAAATAGGTATAAGTATATATACATCACTATATATGTATTTATACATTACATTTTGTTATTGTGCTTTTATCTACAAAATGACACTTCTACCTCAGCTTTATACCCATTAGAATTCACACTCTGGTCTCATTGAGGGATTTTAATTCCTACAGGGTAATTCACAGACACATACATGCACTGGCAATAAGATTATCCCATTGATCTTTCATAATTGTGGAAGGAGCTATATATAGCTCATGCTATTGTGGGCATATGTTGTGCCTCCAGGAGGATCTGATTAGATGAGATACTTGGAACAATTCCATGAAACAACAAATTGAGATAATGAGTACACTGAATAACTACAGCCTTGCAGACATTTACGGACATGCTTAACTTCATGCACACTGCTAATCCCATTTAAATCAAAGTATGCCTTTGTGTACACAACACAGAGTTAGATGCTAAACTAGATATTTATATTGCATATAAGCAGAGTATCTGTGCACTCTAGAGTCCTTACAAGTTTTATCTATTTACCAACCCTCTGAGATGGAAAGCAATGCATTCATTTTAAACAGAATACAGTATGTAGAAGTCTGTGGCTGAACCAGATAATGAACTCAAATCTCACAAGTCCCATTAAACTACTCTATATTCTAGATTATCCTTGCTAAATTAGAGCTCACAAAATATTCCCAAGTCATGCACAAAGGGACATTACTTTGTAGTTTTGTCAAATTTTACTAAAACATTGCTAATGATTTGCTCTTCTTTTTCTACCTTGAAATGATCCCAGTAAGCATCCTGCCATCTGCTTATAAACAATCTGCAAGAAACTGCTCCTCATCTCCTCTCTCAGATGGGGACTACTGGAAATAGGACAAATGAATGTGACAAATAGACAGGAGAACATTGCCATAGACATTCCCCAAGTGAAGGTGCTCTCATTTTTTTTTCTATAAATGATCAACTACAGTTGCAGATGAATGAGCATTTGCAACTAAAGTTCTATGTCAATAATATCTATGTCAATTCAATGTCTAAATTAAACTTCTATATCAATGTCTTCTATGTCAACATAGAAGCATATCTGGAAGGAAATTTAAAAAAACCCTCTCATTGTTAACATAAAACATTAAATTTTTAAAAGACAAGTTTCAGAGGAAGCATAAATCATTATGTTTTTATTACATCAGTGGAAACCTAGTAACTGTGATTTAGAAAGAAGTTTCTTCTCAAGGCAATTTTTTTTCAGTCTGGTCTGCAAAAAAGCGTGCCCATGAATTATCTGCCACTGTGAGAGATGGTATGCTGGAGTAGGTGATCTACTCTACTGCATTGGGTCTGTGATAGAATGTCCAAAATTCCTAATTCTCAAGTTTTATTTTGTTTTGTATCATCAAAACATTTTTATATGTCTAAGACAAAACATAAACTGGTTGATGCCTATTAATTTTAATAAATTTCAGAAAGTCTGCATATTTTCCAGATGGAGCCACAACTGTCCAGGAGAAATAACTTCTTGTTACTCAGAAGTTAGTGTGTTAACAGGCAGCTCAAGAATAGAAATCTAACTTGTACGTAATGTTAATTTCAGTATGTGTTTGCCAACTGTAAAAAATATAAACTTACCTAATAAGACCCACTGGAAGATGGGTTAAATCACACATTTCGATATCGACATTCAGATGAAAAGTGATCCTATCACCTCAATAATTAATTTGGGTAATGATCGAAGAAAACCTTCGCATAAGTTCCAGCTGAAAATAAATAAATAAATACATTTTAAAAAGCTAAAATGAAGCTATAGAAGGTAAATACTCTTTATCATTATCTATTATCATGATCTGTTTTAAAGGCTCATAGAGATTGGCCTGTGCCTTTCTAGTCAGCCCTTCAAAAAATACATTGTAAGAAACGATGTCAGGAACACTGATGAAAATTATCAAAGGAGGCAGGTAAAAAAATAGTATAGGATAAATGGTACTGAGAAAGCGAAATTAGGGTCTGTTTCTTTTTTTATGAAATAAGGGAGCATTCAATAGAAAAGAAAGGTGGAAATTTGAAAATAACTGGGGTTTTTTAGTTGTTAGGAAAGATGGAAAATTGAAAATAACTGGTTTTGTTTTAATTGTTGCAAAGGTCAAAAATTTGATAAAAATCAACATGAAACTACAGTTGTGTAAATATCCATGAACGTGATAAGAAAATTGCAGGAAATCATTAAGCTTCATATTTTAAGGTTTAAATTCTAAGTCAATTTAATCTATTGAAGATTCAATGTGACTTAACGTGGGTCACATTATTCCCCATCTGTCTGCAGATGCAAACTTTCAGCTTCCTTTGAAGCATCTAGTCCTATCTACTACCAACAAGCAGAACACTGTTGGGATATCTTTTATTGATAAGTTATATAATTGATAGAGTTATTGAATGTTTTCAGCATTTTAGTAATTCTACAGATCAGATAAAAAAGTTTAATTAGATGAATCTGTGATTTATCACAACTACTAAATAAGATTTTAAAATATTCTATCTTCCTTGAAATATGCATGTTAAAGTTGAAAAAAATGAGTATATGCCAAATATACTTAAACATAAAAGTGTAGCTCTTGTAGAAAACCTATTTTTCCTATAAGAAAATGTCATTAACATCCACGGTAACATGGGAATTAGAAGTGGCTCTCTGGTTTTACGATGTATTGCCATTTCTTCAGTAGTATGTAAAAGACCACACAAAATTAAATTTATATCCTTAGATCCTTCTCTTTATACTTCAGAATAGGAAAACGTTTGAGATATAATAATACATTTCAAAATGTATTTCTCTTTTTCTGATCCAGTGTTTCAAAAGTCTTTTTCAAAGATCTAAATTAATTTTAAAGATGGGTGAAAGTGAGTCATCTGAGCCATTGATCAACTGAACCGGAAGAAAAACAAGTGACAGTTGCCTTGGGTTAACCAGCAGAACTGATGTACATTCAACAATAGCAAAAGAGAGTCATCTGAAATGTTTACCTCAAAAGCTTTGTAAACCTTTCCAGTGTTCTTGGAAATAGTGATAAGGATTATGGTTTCCAATTAACCTTTTCCTGATTTATCCCAGTAAGCAACAGAACAAAAGATCTTTGAATACACGACCTCACTAAAGACTGATTTTTAAAATAATGATATGTAATGCATTTGATGATTTTCATTAACTGCACTATCATAAATATCTTAAGTTTGCAATGATAAACAAAATTATGAAATAGCAAATAAACTAGAATCTGCAGAGAATCTCTTACTATGAAAAATGGTGCAGGCTTTAGTTAAGAGGGTATGTGTATTTTAATCAGTATCTGCCACAGACTTGTAGCTTTGTCAAAATACTACAATTTCTTCAGGCTTTGTCTGCAACAGAAATCTAATGCAGTACAGAAAGACGCAGGAAGGGCAATTCAACTGCTGAATTGGAGCTCAGTTCAGTGTCACTGCAAGAAACTATCAAATCATTTTGCAGATGCCACCTTCACCACACTAAGTACATTGAACTCAGTAGTAGGTTGCAAATTGCTGTTCATCTTGCAGAAAACATGTCGTAACACAGCTGCTTAGTTCAGAGAGGCATTGTGAACCTCCATGTCTTTCCCGAAAGATATCAGCTGAAATAAGATACATCATTAAGTACAACAGGTAAACTCTGGCATTGCTGTTATCAACACATTCAGAATTTTGGCTCAAGTAACACAACTGTTTTACTCAAGCTCCAGAGTCACTTCCTAACAGAATAGCAGGTATCTTCACCCAGAGACAGTCACTACAAAGCGCTGCTTTAGTAATCTGATACTGAGTTGTGGTAAGGTTAGTAGCTAACATGTGAAAGTGGTGTCTGAAACTGGAATTGTCTTCACTGTGAGAAAGAAGGCAGTACAGTTGGGTTGTCTAAAAATAATCAGGAAACTTGAAAGATGTCAAAATTGATTGAAAGGGAATTAAGATACATAGGAAACATAGAGCAAAACAAATTTTTAAAAAACCTTTTTATTCTTTTTTTTTTCCTGACCAGTGTTGGAAAGTAGTTCTGTTCAAGCAAGAATTCTCTGTTGACAGCTGATAAAAGAGATGGAAAGAGAGGTATTTGAATGTATTTATGGTAATATTCCCTTTAAAGTTTGAACTAGAAATGGATAAAATTAAGTCTAAGTCTCAATCCCAAACTGAACTTTGAAGAAAAAGGTATTTGTAATTTGGATCCAAATTCTGAAATATTTTCTCATCACCAACTTAATCTCACAACTTGATAGACTGTCCTGTTCTACACACAGCTAATGAACTATCACTGCTGGAGGTGGCTGGAAATTTGCCAGCAACCTAATAAATAGGCATGTCAGGAAAAGGTAAAAGGAGACAGAGCTGTGGTTGTGGTACATAGCCTGCGGTGTATTAAAAAAGTGGTAACACTAAAAGGCACTTCTGTGGGGGTAAAAAAGACCAGTGTCTTTCCTTTTGGGGATATCTTTGATTGTTAGCGACCTCCTCTGCTTCACTATCACAACTACATTTTCATGCTCTAGTTGTTAATTATGTTAATGACATTGTTCAAATATCTTCAGATTGTTTCTCTGAAAAATCTTGTCTGGATTTTTACTTTAAAATCAGTATCATATTCCTTTTACATCTATTTCACCAGTGTAAAAGGCACTTAACATTTGTGAAATGACTAATTTGTCTCAACTGTTACATGTTTCTTTTATTAGTTGTCCTTTGAGATCTAAATCATGTAATTCCTTAGGGACAGATACTCCTCTAGACTAGCAGAGAATTTCCACTGACATCAATGAGAGATGGACCTGGGGATTTATGGCAGAATAAGACTCTTAGCATGAAGATTGTTCATTTGGGACTAGGCTGGTCTTAGCTTTTAGTATTCTTGAGCTGTGGAAGCAGCTTCTTGTTAATCAGTAATGTCAGCCTATTGAAGCTTTTAAGATTTGATTTCTCTGATGGTTTGGACTTCCCAAAAGAAACACAGGGAGAAAAAACACATAAAACTCGCCCTTCGTTGCCCACTTATAGTTCAATTGAATTTCAGGCTTCGTTGTAAGAGTTTCAATCCTTGAAAGCTGAATAAGTTGTCATTTTAATACATTGACGAAGAAATAGAAAAAGAAATTTTGATTCTTTCCTCCATTCACAGATATTTAGATTAATTTCCTCCGGATAACAATCACATGGAAGTAAAACAACATTCTCTCATTACCAGTCTCAGCAGTTCTACGTGCTGTCGGATCTCAGTTCTAGTGTTGTGAATTTCAAGCTCTCTGTTGCTCCCAGAAGATAATATTCATAGAACAGTAGATCAATTTTTAACAAAAGTTTCCCTGATCAAATCTTAAGTTTACTGTATTCCTCAAAAGCTACCAAAATATCTGTTTTCCCTCTTTTGTCTGATTCTTAATGGGAAAAGATGTCCTTTTCCAGATTAGTCCTAACTTTTATGCAAACACACAAAGGAAGAGGCACATAGCAAGTGAAAAAGAAAATTCATTAGTTTGTGAGTCACGAGTTGCACCCCTGATTCTCCAAGATTGCACACTAAACTTATAGATTAGAGAATAGGAAGAAAATTAGCATGGTAGAGAAAAGGGCTAAGAGCTCATCATTCCCTTTCATGTTCTATTCCTCAAGGCTAGTCATGCAGAACGGAAAGGAGAAGGAATTCATCTGTGAGTTTCTCCTGCTCTACATCTGTCTTCTAGCTTCCTTGAGAAACTATCCCAAGTCCATAACAGAAGGATTTAACAGCAGTGACAGGTACTGATTCACCCTAGCAACCTTGATTTGGTGGGGGGGGGGGGGGGGGGGTGGGGTGGAGGGAGGAATGAGAATACATAAATTAAATGAATCTTTAGAACATATGTGAGTATAGTTCTCCTATATATACAGGGCACGCAGGCACACATGCACACACAAACATGGACACACTTAGGCGCACAAATTTAAGAGATTTGAGAGTTCAATTTGGCTGATAATATTTTCTGACCAGTGATAAAGCTGTGCCATTGGGTCCCAAATCCTTCATTACATATAAATGCCACTCTAACCTCCTCCACATGTTCTTATGTTTCAAAAGTTTTCAAAAATTATGATCATGTTAAGCCACCAATGCATTTTTTTGGCTTCTAATGTTTTCCTCCATTTCCAGCTGTGAAACTAAAAAGTAACATTGAGGATTATGTAATTCTGAATCAGATTTGTCCTTTAATTTGTCAACCTAGTGAAGATTTTAGGGGTATTCTCAAACAATTTTGTTGTCTGATGATTTGCTGGACTGTAGGCCTCTTGGTTAAATACCACTACAATAGGTACATGTTCAAATGCACCAATTAATACCAATTAATATAATTATACAACATGTCCAAATTATTTAATTACTACAGATTTGTGAAAAATTCCTCGGTAAATGCTACAAAGACCATATTGTGCCTTGTTCACTGCTTTTGACTGCAGAAATCAGAAACTATGGTTTAAGATATGAATAAATGATTTAGCCAGATGGGTTTTTCTAATATGACTTTTTAACTTTAAATGAATCCTGATCTTAGAATTCTTTCAATAATCTTACTATAAGCATTAGGAACCTTTCTATTGCCACCCAGACCTTTTAAGAACCAGATGGATTAATTGAAAATATACTCCCCTCTCAAAATGCTGATTAGTTCTTTCCAGCAGTCAACAACAATTTCCCCATATTTTTGTGCTAATTGCATTACACAGAATCTCTAACCAAGCCAGAATATATGGACCTTTCACCATTCCTTTTATTAAGTGATCCAAATGTCACTCTGATCTATTTTAAACTTGCAGCACATTAAATATTTGTCACTATTTTAGATAGTAAGTAGGGCAAGTTATTTTCTGAAGAAATAGTATTTACTGTGCATGTGGGTGGTTGTTTTTATTCCTTGATGTATTCCACAGTTCAGAGGCGTTGGTTTTTCCAGCCCTGTGGAATACGGCACAGGGATTTACATTTCTTCAGAACTGACAGCAACTGTCAAGAGCAGTGATCCCTAGTTGACAGTGACAGCTGACAAAGGTCATTCAAGAGTTAAAGATGAATAAAGGGTTCTAAAATACAAACATGGAAACAGCTTTAGAGGAAGGAAGCACGTTTAAAGATATGACATCCCATTTAGCAAAAATCATCCTTTAAATTGCAATTTAAGGGGTAATGTCCAAAGCAATTTCCTAAAAGACAAATGATTACAGAAAATATAAGATATGAACAAAAGTAATCTGGTATCTAAAGCTAAGGGAAAGTTGTTTTCATATATGCTGCGATTTAAAATTAGTCAGTCTTGATAGATTGTTACCAGTGCAAACTAAAACAAAACAAAAAACCCAAAAAACCGCAAACCAAAAGAAAAAAACCCCAAACAAAACCACCAAAAAATCCCAACCAACACAAGACCAGTTATTTTGGTTATTTTTCTCAGTATTTCTGCATATTCACCAGAATGACTGGCCAAGCATAATTTCCCTGAGGGACCCAGTTACGCTTGACAAATCAGAGAAGATATGATTTTGTATATATACTTTTGAAGCACCAACTCACTCTCTTATTTACATTTACATTCTTGTTTGTTGGATTCCAAGTTTGTATTAGCTTTTCAAATTTGGGATAATATCAATCTTTATAGAACCTAAAAAACCCCCCTATAATCAACACTTTTAGTGTCCCCAAAAATTATAGCAGAGACTTATATAAAGTGAGTTGAAAGAGAGACACTTTTAAAGCAAATCATACAATGACTAAATAGATAAACGTAAAGAATATCAGAGAAATTAATTTCCTTCAATGTACTGTTTTAGTCTCTTACTGTACCAGTTGCATGATAAAATGAACATCACTATTGCACCTCAAGGAAATGTCTGCATAGGTTTACACGGATAACGCAAGCCGGGCAGAGTACTCCTAAGCAGCCAATGTACTCTCTTTATTCTACTGAAATATTATCCCAAAGATAAGATGATACTTATTTTAATGAAAGAAGCAAGTAGCACAGGCTTCTTACACTGAAAATACTCTTAACACGCTACCTTCTCACAAATCACTTAAAGACTGCTTAAAATGAACTTAGAAGACGCAATTGCGGTTGAATTGTAGTTGACTGCAGATCAGAGAACAGTCGATTCAAAAGACTAAACTATTTTTTTACAATGTACTTCACTATAGTATGCTGTAAGTACTTCAGCTAATCCTATACCTCCAAAGTAAAATCACAATAAAATATATAGATATTGTCAGAGTTCAGATCTTCTCAGTAGGGATAGATATATTTTGACTAAGGTCAACTTACCTCTTATTCTTTCCCAAATAAAGAGACTGAACAAAGTTCAATCTACTATTACAAGCCATATTTTCCAGAGCTTTCTGCTTTTCCATAGCTCTTTCCTGAATTCCTCTTAAGATTTTGCTCTCATTTTTGATGTCTGGAACTAGAAATGGAATGCTGATAATGTTCTTGTCACTGCAGGGATAATACAGGTGAATTATTGCCTCCCCACTTCTAAAGGATATTCCTTTAATCATTTATGGATTATGGCTGCTGTTTTTAGTATAACTCTGGAAAACATATTTCTGATAGCTCCTGACAGTTTCATTTTGATTTTTGTTTCCATGAATGCAGGACATCCAAAACCAAATTATGCATCACAAAAAATGCATTACAAAATTTTTTTCTTAGTGTTAGATGCCTATACAAGGCATAGGATTCCAATGCATTCACTATCTGAATGAGTTTTCCTAAGGCATACTACCTAAATAAATAAGCCTGTGCTGCATATGGCTCATGAAAAAAAAGAAAGTTATACAAATTCAAGGCCACAAAACCTGTTCCCAGAAAGGACCAGTGCTAGTCATACATCCTGACTGGTATCTCCATCTCCATAATGAATAAACCAAAGAATTCTGAAAGAACCAATTTGGCCTTGAGAATTTCAAGTGACAAATCCACTGTCTTTGTGATAAGTTCAGTCATCAGTCATGCTTCCAATCAATCTCACTGCCTGAAATTATATCCTGGACCAAGGGTTGATTTACCTGACTTCAACTGTTACCATATGATTCTCATCCACTCCTTACAACATGATCAGAAACTTCACGTTTCCCCTTTCCATCATGATTATTCCTGTACCATAACTGAAGCATATGGAAACTTTCTAAAGTTTCTCTAGAAAATACCTACAGGTTTTGTCTGAATTCTTGCAGGAAACATCTGTGAGACACCTTGCTATAAAGCTAAGGTTCAGGTTCACCAAGCTATAGGGCAAATTCACTTGGTGAATTTCCACATAAATTATTCTTGGATTGCAAGGCTTCCCAAACCAGGGGAAACTTCAAGATGCTTCAAGCAGAGGGATCATGGGGACCCATTACCAGTTTGTCATAGTGATTAAGAAGCAGATGACAGTGCTATTGACTTTCTACTTTTTTTACTATAAAACCAGAAAGCCAAAATCCTTGGATTCCCAGTATCAATTACAATCCCAGCTTTGAGATTTCAGGCAGCCAACAGCAACAATAACACTAATAGCTTCAATTTATTTTCTTTGTTCCAGAGGCCTTGGGAGAATATTTATTTAAGAAATAGAATATATTCAGTTTCCATAACAACGTTTATCTGCATGGTAATAAATATGAAAACAAACAAATGAACCCTGCAAGTCCTAGTGTTCTCAACCAGCCACGTTTGTCCTCAGACAGCTTTTTTAATTAACAGTTAAGGAATAAGCTGGGTTTTTACATGTCACACACAAGGATATTTTTTTTTTTTAATCTTTAGATTGTGGCTTTTCTGAATTTATTCCATAGTATTTCTCAATATTCTCAATATAAGTTCAATATATCTCCCTTATCTACATCATGCTGGGTGTTTCAAAATATCTTACTATACATAACGAGCAACACCATTTCTTACATTTCTTCTGTTCCTTGTATACTACCTTAAGGGCCATAGATTGTATTCCGGTGATACATTTAAGAAGACTTAGCAGAACAGCCAGAATGTCCAATGGTTCTGATTAGATTCTAGGTTCATTTTTAGAAATATTAAATGTACCACATTTACTGCAAGTACCAGAATTCCTGGTTCAAATATTTCTTACTAAAATAAAACTGGGTTAACAGAAGGTAGCATGCAGCTGGTGTCAGAAGAATGACGTGTTCAGAAAAAAAAAGTAATGACTTTTCCTAGTCTAGGCTATTTTAAAGAGAGACAAACTCTTTCTTCTAGGAAGTACATAACCACGTCACGTGTACAACATCTAAGACTTATAGAGTATGCTGTTAGAAATGTTCCATATATGGTCATGGCAAGGACATTGGTTTAAATTTGGACTTTCAAAAATCTGATTCAAATTCCCACATATATCATAACCACGATGGCCTCCATCCAACAGAGTCCTACAATAAGGTCCTATCTCTTTTTACCTACCAATTTCCAGACCTACCCCAGGCAGGGTCGGGGGGGGAAGATTTAAAATGCATCATTACTGCTGTGTTATACTGACTTTTGTTAAGAAGAAAGCGAGCAAAGACATGAAAGAACCTTCTCTATCTTCAGTTTTCTAGTCAAGAATAAAACGCTCACAAAACCTGATAATAATAGAGCAACAACTCCTTACTTTAGTGTCTTAGAAATACCACATGGCAATGATTTTACAGGTAGTTGTTGCAGAAGTTTACCTTGTTGTGAACTAGTACCCTATTTAATATCTGCCAAAGCGAAGCTTATTTCTGCACTTACAAACTGTTCTATGTGTTATCCGGTGAAGCTTTTACAGAAAGTGTTAAGCTACATGAATAAGGCCTCCCACAAGTAAAAAACTCTGAGATCCTGTCACCTCATGGATTCTATCCTCATTCGTGAAACTGCTGCTGCCTGAGAACAGTTTGCACATGGAAATGAGGAATAAAAAAATTAAATTTGTGGTCATTGCAACCAGAACCTTCAAAATACATCCAGAAAAGAAGCAGTGTAAGAAAAACCTATGTCAAAGAAAGCTGCTAGCATCCACTTATGAAGGGATCAAATACACTAATCATGCATTAAAGAAAGAGAATCCAAGTACTTACATTCTCAAAGAAAAATAAGATTCATATTCTGTTTTCTTCTTTTTCTGATTGCCCCTTGCCAGAATAGACATTCACTTTGTCAGCTAAGAACGACAATAAATTGAATAAGGAAAATTGCAGTTTGCCTAGTAAATGGTTTCTAAAGGATTTAGAGACTGAATAAGGTGTGAAACCAGAGAAGCTTCAAGTCTGCTCATTATTCTGTATTAAACTAGCTAGCAACCCAATCCATTGCTGAAAACCACTCAATGCTTGAGACTTGTCATGTTCTTTAGAATTCTGAGCAGAAAATATTCTCTTTGTTCAACTGAATGCTTCCATTAGCTTTCAATCGGCTTTCCTGGGGTCTTCCTTGGCATTTAATATTCTTACTGGTCTAGTATATCATAGAATGGTTTGGGTTGGAAGGTACCTTAAAGATCATATAGTTCCAACCCCCCTACTGTGGTCAGGGACACCCTCCACTAGACCACATTGCCCAAAGCCTCATCCAACCTGGTCTTAAACACTTCCAGGGATGGGGCCTCCACAACCTCTCTGGGCAACCTGTTCCAGTGCCTCACCACTCTAACAGTCAAGAATTTCTTTCTACCATCTCATCTAAATCAACCCTCCTTCAGCTGAAACCCATTACCCCTTGTCCTATTACCACACTCCCTGATAAACAGTCCCTCACCATCTTTCCTGGAGGCCCCCTTCAGGTACTGGAAGGCCGCAATTAGATCTCCCCGGAGCCACCTTTTCTCCAGGCTGAACAATCCCAACTCTCTCAGCCTGTCCTCATAGGAGAGGTGCTCCAGCCCTCCGATCAGCTTCGTGGCCCTCCTCTGGACTCGCTCCAACAGCTCCATGTCTCTCCTGTACTGGGGCCCCCAGAGCTGGACGCAGTACTCTAGGTGGGGTCTCACAAGAGCAGAGTAGAGGGGCAGGATCACCTCCCTCGACCTGCTGGTCACACCTCTTTTGATGCAGCCCAGGACACAGTTGGCTTCCTGGGCTGCAAGCGCACACTGCCGGCTGATGCTGAGCTTCTCATCAATCAATACCACCAAGTATCATCAATCAATACCCCCAAGACATGTTTACATCATATTTAATATTTATAACAGGAGCTGAGATAAACTACATACCACTGCACTTGTGTACAGTGTCAGAAGCTGAGACACGCATCAAAACTTTATTAAGTACAAATTGTTTGCATACGACATATATATATATCCTGTTTTGATGAAAAAAATTAATTGCTGACGCTGCAAAACAGAAGGGGGAAAATAGAAAGCAGTGACCTAAAGGGACCAGTGAATGCCATTATCATCATAGGGCACTGTAACTATCATACCAAGAAAAATTAACAAGAAAAGGTTTGCCGTTTGTATTTCAGAAAGCATGAGTGTGTGTGCAGCCCCGGCTGCCCATAGCACAGCTGCCACATACAGCGCTTTTCTCTCATATTGCTATCAGGAATAGCTCCTCCTCTGCAAGAGGAGCTGGACTATTACAGACCAACACAGTGCCTAGCATCCACAGTGCTCATACATAGTACCTGTGTGCAAAATAGAACCAAATACATTTCCTGAAGTGGCAGGTTTCTCTGGGGAGACAGAATATGCTATGGACACAGTACATTTTGCATAAACCAGGTTAAAAGCTGTATCATTACACACCTTAGTCACCCAGAAGGATGGAATTTAGCTGACACAGGGGAGAACAACCTCAGAGTAAAACCTGTTTACTATGGTACAACTGTTGAGACTAAGTACTAGTTTCCAGGATTTGGTTTTGTATAAGTAGATGTAATGCCATTTACAAATAATTGAAATTATCTGTAGAAACAATCCCCTATACTGTATGTTTATGAGGACTATTTTCCATCAAAATCACTATATGATTTCCTGGAATGGTGAAAATAAAGGAAACTTCATAGAGCACAGCTTTCCTCTATGCTTTCTCCTATTTAAAACCAGCTACTAACCAGGGAGATGTAACCCTAGGAACTACTAGCACTTTGAGGGCAAATAAAGATAAATCCATACTTCAATGCTTCTGCAAAGAAACTGTAATAAGTCCTTCATGTCATAATCTTTTATGTATAATTGGCTTTGTGCATGTAGATGGATGAAACATTTCCTGATAGTTGTGCTATTTTGTATTCAGACAAAGCATTCACTATACCATTCAAATCAGAAGTGTGTATCGCAAAACAGCTGATTTTGCTGGGAAATTAGTGCTGCAAACAGTTTTTAACATCATAATCTGGATCTGCACAAAAATCTTGAAGGAATTTTCAGTATTTCCAAGTACATTAAGGGTCACAATATTTCAATAGGAAGCAATAAATTTTTCCTACTACCTACTTCTACTTCAAAACAAGTTGCGCCACTCCAGAAGAGCAGAGTGAAGAGAGCAGATGGTGAAACATGTCCCCTTTCAACCTTTGCACAGCAGCCCAAAGTCTCAATTTAAACACTCCAGAGAAGGCAAGGAACTTCAGCAGCTGCTAGTGATCGCAGCAGCTTTGTTGTACAGGTTGAAGTAATCTGAGGATCCTCTCCGTCGCTCTGTGAGCAGAGCTCTTCCAGCAACGCTGCTCACACAAAAGGCTTCTGATATACCTCCAGCTCAACCAGGTTGACAGATGTTTAATGTGTTTTACTCCCAGGTTAAGAATTCTTCATCCTGTACAGTCTGTTGGTAATACTGCTTAACTGAGTGAAATAAAATTCATTATAGTACCTATAATTTAATACTTTGTCCACTATGCAACAGAAGATTCTTATTTTAGAAGAATTAATACACATTTAAATCTTAAATGTATTTAAGACAATGTGCTGCCCTTCCCTGCTAGAAATATTTCAGATTTCTCTACAATTCTTTCAAGTATCAAAGTTGCTAAGACTACTGTCCACACAGAAAAAATTTAGAGCATTTCCATTTGAAAAAAGCTCAGCATTAACGTATGCAGTCCTCAGCCTGAAAATGAGGTTGCCAGGGGATTACAGTGTGCTATTCCAAGAGAAAAATCAAATAGCAATTCTACATGTTATATGTTTCTAATTATAATCAACTATAAGCATAAAGGTCTAGACACAGAAAATATTTTCTTATTGAGAAAGAACTGTGTAAATAAAGATTTTTCTTATGCTTTAACAGTAGGTATTACTAATTCCACAACACAGGTATTGCTTTAAAAAGGCATAAAGCATATTCTTTTTATTATTTTCTGTTGACAAATTACCCATGGGAGGTTTATTTTGATACTGAGTGCATCAGTGTCAATCTCAGTCATCTGACCAAAGTCATAAGTCTCACCATTCATTACAGCAGACTTTGACTGAATTCTCCTGCCCACTCATTCCTGCTTGCTAGATCCACCTGTTCTATTTCTTCTCATATTCTTTTCTATTCTTGCAACTCGATGTGCACTGGCCCTGTAGGACCACAAAGAATCCTACTGAAGTCACTTTTGTGAATAAATGCTTCTTCCACAGTTTACTCAGGATCATTGCATTCATTCATCACTCAAAAGCTGAAATTTTGAATACATAAGAACAATATAATCTCCTCTGTCCCTTGACTGGATTAACACAGTTCTTCAAAAAAGGTTGGAATAAAAGAGATTGAAAACAACTGCCATCTGATGAAATGAAAGGATTACTCTATTTATAGTCATGAAGATTTTTTTCTTTTTTTTGAATTAGTCTCTTAACATGGGACATGACTTTATTTCTCTGAACATTTCTGAGAGTCAATACATTGTTAAAATATCTTAGAAAGAAAAGCATACCAAAAAAGAGGGCAAAAAACCCCTCAGTCAATTCTAAACTAAGCAAACATTTACAAATGTTTTGGCAGATATTCCCTCAGTTTAATTACAAAATGAGTCACATTTAGCTATTCTTCTGGGTTACAAATGGAGAGTTCCTTAAAAATTTACTCAGTGTGTATATATAACATACAAGCAGATCTAACACTCTTACAAATGTATTTTTTCATATAAAGCTACTGATAATATGTGCTATTTACTAAAT
The DNA here is from genome assembly GCF_028858705.1 of Grus americana. Taxonomy (NCBI): domain Eukaryota; kingdom Metazoa; phylum Chordata; class Aves; order Gruiformes; family Gruidae; genus Grus; species Grus americana. The sequence goes on from NC_072856.1 coordinate 7,675,981, forward strand.
TAGAACAACGTTCATTTTGATTCCTGAGACAAAGGAAATGTGTTATTACCATGTAATGTGTTTTCCTTTTCAGAATAGAAAGACAAATCAGATTATTTTAGATAATACTCTGAAACCAAGTAAAACTTGCATTATTGTATCAAAACCTGGAATGGAATAGCCTTAAGGAACCATTTGAAACCATAGTCAGTGGTTTTCAGTTTGCAGTCTTTCTTTCTTTCTAGGGATCTATAGACTATTTATTGAAAGAATACGTAAAAAATTATGATGAAAAACAAATTTATTGTAAGCACATGTATTTGTTTTTATGGGCATTCAAAAACTGGCAGAGGTTGAAACCCATTAATACTATTGCCTTCCCTCAGATGAAACAACAGTTTTGCAAAAATAAGTTTAATAAGTTACAAAAAAAATTAAAATATGCAGCTTCCTTACACTCGAAAGGAAACCAAGGGTTTACTTCATAACCAAGAGGTTATGAATGGTATGGAGGCTGACAGTGGGATACAGGGTCCTTCAAATCTTTGAGCTGCGTGCTAGGAAATATAAACCAGGCCTTGTTCCAATGCTAGAAGGTCATGTTCTCCTGCTAGGAAACAGAGAAGTCACTAAAGTGAAATGATTGTTAAGTTCCAACACAACAGTCTAGGCAAGAGCAGCTTTAAAGAGAATGTGACATTATGCAGAGAACATGGAGGAGAAATGCTGCCTATATATGTGAATTCAACTATAATTTGTCTGCCTGTCATATTTTAATCTTTGATACTTGTGGATATTAGAAGTAAATCAAGTAACACCCCAAATTTGCTGCTACCAAATGTACACAACTTCTATTGTTTAGACGCTATAGTGAAATACATAAATTATCAGGGTCAAAGCTATCAGCTGAGCTCAATTAACAGAGATACATCCCTCCCATATGCACTGATAGAAAAAATTTTCTGCAATATGACAGGAAATATAGTGTTAGATGAGTTGGTTCTTATCCTGCTATAGCGTGCAAATGTATACCTACTGCACATTTTCTTCCTAAAAAGCCTCATATTTTCTTTACTTAAAAGATAACTCACTGAATTACAGTGCCAACTATGTGTTTACTTGATTGGGCCCACTGGAAACACTGTAACCATTTCTGCATGTAAACCTGACCATATATGTTTCCTGGCAGAGTCAAGATTAATGAGTTCCAATTTTAGAAGGGGTATTAGTCACTTAGGCTTTTCTGCTTTCATTTTTTAATGAGGTAGCATTCTATCTTTGTACCTTCATTTCCACCCTATGAATTAATCATAAAGTGTTATCAATACAAATGCTCTCAATGTTTTGCTAGTTTAGATACAATTTCAATATCCTTCATTACATTCAGTTATCAAGAAATTACTTCTGCATCACAGCTGTATTCCACCTTCAAAAGCAGGCAAGAACTCTAGTGAAGACAACTGCAGAAATCTAGGTATTTCATAGCAAGAAATAGTAGGAATTGTTTTGGTCGTTTGCAAATAAGAATTACAGGTTGAGTATGTTAATGACTTGCTGATGTCACAAATGCATTTAATTTTGACAGGGCATGCATCTTGGTCTTGTGTTACTGGTATTATGTTACACTTTTTCTGCAGTATTCCAGTAACTTACCAAGTTACTGCAGTTTCTCTAGTAACATAACGTTCTTACAGGTGCTGAGCGGGAAGATTATGGTGGGGGAAGCAATGGATCACTTCCTGTGGAAGCACAGAGAGCTGTGTGTCTGTCTGACAGTCATGGGGTCTTACGATTAGATTGTCTCCAGAAGCAATCACGTGTTTCAGCCTCAGTACTGCTACTTCTTCATGATGGTAGTGCCTGCTAAATACCAGCATTTCAGTGGCTAACTCTGGGTGTGATCCAAACACAGTGAAATCAACAGCTCTTCCAAAGGCAGGAAACATTGTTTTTCAGCAGTTTTTGTTCAACTAGCAACAACGGGCACAGAAATTCCTTTTTATTCTGCAGTTAAAAGAATCTCCTTCAAAAAACTAACGGAAAACTAAAAGCAGAAACTATTTGGTTATAGAAAAAAAAAAGCACATTCTTTTTTCACAGTTGGATGCCTAATACAAACTGAAAGAAAAGTCTGAAAATAAATTAAATGAGAAAGAATTTTAAGGGGTATGATTTTTGCCTAGATGGTTATTCAAATCAGGTTCCTTTGCCTAATGATTATGTTTGTATTTTTGTACTTATACTCTCACATGTACGTATTATGCTTAGAAAACTTACCATGATAATTTGTTGCCTCCAGTTTCAAATTATTTGTCAGAAAAGATGACAGTCAAACTCAACGCACTAGTTAGTTCCTACTCTATTCCCTTGTACAACAGGGATAAAATGTGCTCAATGCACCCTTTCAAACACTGAAAAGTGAGCATGTTGTTTATCAAGTCATGTACAACTGACACATATTAGAAGTTTTTAAGATAATAAAGAGAGGACTGTCTTAATAAGGGGACATTTTATGAAATGACAGATTCTTTTCTAAATGTACATAGTTTCACCAGTCAGAAAAGGCACGCTGCCTGTTATACACCTGAAACATAACCCCTAATTTACTAGTTGGATCTACTCCTTTACCCAACAGTTCAGCAAGAGAGACAGGAAAATATGGTTTAATCGTAAGACAAAACTGATGCAAAATGATAAAAATCTTTATCTGCATCTGGCACTGAATCTGGAGAAGACAGTTGCATCTTTTTACATTCTCGTTTGGCTGTCTCTAGTACAGCAACACTTAATTCACATGGTTGCAGTGAAGCTTGATGAGTACAAGGCACTTGGAAGTCCTTAGATGAAAGACATCACATAAATGTTATTCAACAGCACTTGAATTACTGGTAACTCAGTATTCACAAGTCATAAAATAAAGACTTGGTTGCTGTCAGTTGTGATTAATCTGCTAGGAAAAAAATAGTTCAGATAAGCAGAGAGAGAAGAACGGTAAAAACATTAAGAAAAAACTGATTTCTAAAACTGAAACCTGCATCTTTTATTACAAAACTTATGAATGGAAATAATATCTGACTATTAACTGATAATTACTGAAGATAGAGATCATCTCTGAAACTTATTCCTGTTGAGTATCTTTTATAATCATAAAAAGTACCCTTACTAACTGACTCCTTGCAGCAGTATTTGCAAAGACATCAAAGAATGAACTGGCAGCGGAAGCAGAATGGCTGCATCCAATATTTGGACTCATTCATTTCATTTTCAGAAAGATGGATAAGAAAGTTGGCAATGCGCTCCATCTGAGTCTGTGCCAAAAAAGCACCATCCATCTAGCATAATTGATCCAGAAATTACAGTCAGAAACTAAAATCTAAAGCTGATTAAGTAATAAATTTGTGCATCAGTGTCATGGTGATGTGGCATCGTACAGTGTTAGGCATGAGAAATATTCATTATCTTGATACATACTACCTTGTCAGCAGTGTACCAGACAGATGAGGATTTCACACTCTGATTTTGCTCTTAGCATAGAATGAACGTACAAAACATAGAACTTTAGTACAGACATGGGCAGAGGAGAATGGAAAGATTTTAATCTTATAGCTGTTTCTCATACCACACTATACTTTGCTGTTGAAGATAGCAGACCTAACACATCGTAAGGCTCAGAGTGACTGGGGAGGGGGAAGAGAGAGAGAGACTCCTGCTTTCCATTCATAAATGAAAGAGAGAAAGCTCTGCTTTCCATTCATAACTGCTTTGTGCTAAAAGGACTGCAAGTAGCATAAATTAATATCATTTAGTATTCATTAAGACTGGTTAATAGGATATGTTATACATAAATTATGATCAAAAAGTTAGATGAGCATCGAGAGGTTAGCCACCTACATGTCAGAAAGATTTGTGCCTAGTATCTTACATTTAAAAATGTTAAAGATGAAAACCAATACATTGTGGGCTGCTAACTGTAAAATGGAGTGGCAAAGCATTCTAAACCAGCAGCATATTTGCTCATTTGTTTAGTTTTCACTCCTCATTAGTAGCTTTGTTCCTCTAGTGATGTCTAAATGGTAGTCGCTAACAGTACAAGATTCTGTAAGTTGCATCCCAAGCCTATGGTAAGACAAGACCCGTCACTTATCAAAACCCCTTCTTTCCCCCATTCTCTGAGGGAAAGAAACCCAGGCAACAGAGCAGAAGAACCACACTGACAAGGAAACTGAGATTCTAGGCAAACCTCTACCGCACAGTTTGGATGGTGCCTGTATCCATTCAGCGCATGAAGGTTGCGAAAGGCACAAACAATCTTGGATGCATTACTTAAGTATCATCCACACACTTCATGTGGGTCCCCTTTCCTAGAACAGCTCTGAACTTCTTGTTAAGTAAACCTCCCACTGAAGCATATGCATAGAGCAGGAGGATTGTGCTCAAATCATTGCTGGAGTGCTGGAATTAACAGGCTTCTACATGCTCTGCTACTATACCTGACACAGCAAGGCCACACAGTAAGGAATATGCACTGAATGCTGTAAATATGGAGAGACTAAGAAAAGGAGATAGATGAGCATCCTCTATCCCTGCATACATCAGGCTGAAGGGGTGCATGTTTTTTTCCTGAACAGGCTCTGCAGTTATCACTAAATCGGTTAATGTAATCATTCGTGGTTGAGAGTATTCATTTCCATGAACTCAAAGTCAGAGTCAGAAGTCAGGGTGAACTGCTATCTGATGAATTACCTTGTCTGCAGTGCCTGATCTATAAATAAACACAACATCTGTTGGAATGCTAGGTCTGAAAGTCTGGCTGAATAAATCACTCTCCAGAAATTCCCAAAGCTACTAAGGCTCTTTCTACTGCTTCTGTCCTTTCCTCTCCCTTGCCATGCATATATCCATTCTTTTTCCCATCTAGTGGGAATAACTTTAGTATTGTTGCTTTCCCCTTGTCAGTTTTTTAAAGGCATACCTTCAATTAGGTCAGCTGTGAGGGCTAGCAGTGCTGGTGAGAGCTACTGCTCTTTATTCTAAAGCACAGAAAGTTTGGTAACTGCTTCTTCAAAAAGATTATTAGTGCTGTTTTTTAGCATCCATGTTTGCTAAAAGCATTAATAAATTGAAAAGAAAAAGAGTGGGTATATAATTTAGTAATTCGTGCTCAGTTCTTTGGCAGCAGCAATGAAAAAAACAGATTTGGCAGGCTTACCTTGTCTTGTTAGGCTTTGCTTTCTGATATCTCCTTTTTCTAGTACTCCTCTTTGCAGATGAAATTGGAAGGCTCTCACAATTTGAGAAGACAACTATTGGGTTTCCACAGTGATTGCAGTCTGTCTTTTGTAAGCTCACATTCCCCTCAGTAAGATATGGGACTTTATCAGATAAAATGTCTTTGTTTATAGAGGGAAGAGTTGCAACCAGAAAGTGCCTGATCCCAAACACCAACTTCCATCAGGCACTGCAGCATCAGATTTTGACAGAAATCGTCATTAAAATCCCAGGTCTACTACAAACAGCAAAAGAAGTTTTATGAAATAATACTATTTGGTATGAAAAAAAATAAATTGACCAGCCCTAAAATTAGCACCAGAATTATGTATGGATTTAATATTAACCTGAAAATTTGAAAGGGATAACATCAATACAGATGCAAACATCAGATGGTCATTTTTATAATCTATCATAAATCAGAGCAGACCCTTTGATGAAGAATTACTTCAGCTGAAGATTCAGAAGGGAAAAAAGTTATGCAGCCACTTAGTCTCTTGGCCTTTGTTGCTTTATTGAACATGTGCAATCTTAAAGCGCGGCCCAGCTACTCAGCTAGTATAAATTCATTCCTTCTCTTTCTTTCTGAAAGAGCAGAAAATATGACATTTCAAAAATCTTTGCTTACTATCTCTTTGTACACATTTAACCTTCTATTGCTTTTGATATATGGAATAGAAGACAAAGTTATTTTCACTGTTGGATTATGTCATGCTATATTTTTCCTGATTTTTTTATATGATCTGTAATTTTCCCATTTCATTAGGGCAACTCATATTTCTTCAGAAGCACAGTTCTCTCTCTGAACTTTCTAACTTCCATAACGGCTTGTGCTGATCCAAAAATCAGATTAAGTCTAGAGACAAGAGTTGAAAAAAGCACTAGCAAACAAATGATGGCAGTGAATAATATGGCATTCAGAATCCCAGTACCATATTCTTGGGCTGACCATGCTCTCTTACATTACAGGTAGAAGATTGTATTTTGTCATGGAACATTTTGAGGAAGGTAAGTGAAATATCTTACAACTTGAAAACTTCCAAGTTCCACTACATCAAAAAACTTCTGTATTTGCATACTAACAAACTCATTTAATATAAGGTTTGTCTTTGGAACATTAATAGCACACAACCCCAGGTTTTCAGCCAACCTCTGCTGTAGAGTAAAATATTCATAATTAAGCTGACTTGGGTGTTTCTGAGAAAGTAGAAAACTCATGACAATTAGTTGAAAATTCAATTAGCAAAGCTTACTTCTTAATATTTTCCCCAAAAAATTTTTTTCTTACTTTCATTAATAGCTTCAGAGTGTATTAGTAATACTGAAAAATGGTAAAAAATGATAACACTATCCAGGTTTCTATCAAAGTATAATACAAGAACTCATTTCCTCATTAGGAATTTTAAATTGCATGTACATTTTTCCCTCTTTACTGTGGAACTTAATATGTAACTTTGACATATGCTCCACAGACCTATTCCAACTGTTAAACTTAAAAAAAAGCTAATGAGAGAAGAACTATTTATAGCTTAGCCTTTGGCAGTAGGAATTCTAGACAATTTTTGAATCAAGCTGTAAAACTTTAGAAGTAAAAATAAAATAAAAAAAGAAAGAAAGAAATCCCTGAAGCCAAAAGGGATAAAAAAAGGAAAGTGGAGATCTTTATTTCTATTAAAGTACCGCTGCTTATGTTCCTATTGGTCACCTTTGTTATTTTAACAGCAGCTCTTGTACTTTACATTGAAGGCCTTTGATGCATTTTACCAACTATAATGAATACATCTTAATATTTCTGTGAAGCAGTAAGATAGTGTACTGAAAATTAGGATGAGAAAATGAGACAAGTACACAAAAAGGATTTATGACCCAGTTGTTGAACCTATCGAGCCACTGAATCAGACTGTATGTAACTTTTAAAGCACCTAAATGCAAGTGGTTAGATCAGCTCAGTGACCCTAATTAGGTCATAGGAGAAAGACGTCCCCAGGAAGCCGTGATGCTGTCTATTCTAGTAACTACTGCCATAATGAAAGGGGATACTGCCGCATTTAAGACTATAATTCCACACGTTTGCCTTCTTGAAAGCAAATATATATCTAATTATCATTCTACCTATTGTTAATCAGTACTTTCTTCACAGAATTATAGAATCGTTTCGGTTGGAAAAAAACCTTTAAGACCATTCAAGGCCAGCCATTAACCTAGCACTGCCAAGTCCACCACTAAACCACATCCCTAAGCACCACATCTACACATCTTTTAAATACCTCCAGGGATGGGGACTCAACCACTTCCCAGGGCAGCCTGTTCCAGTGCTTGACAGCCCTTTTGGTGAAGAATTTTTTCCTAATATCCAATCTAAACCTCCCCTGGCGCACTTGAGATCATTTCCTTTTGTCCTATCACTTGTTACTTGGGAAAAGAGACCAACACCCACCTCAGCTGTAGACAGCAATAAGGTCTCCCCTCAGCCTCCTTTTCTCCAGACTAAATCAACCCCAGTTCCCTCAGCCACACCTCATAAGACTTGTTCTCTAGACCCTTCACAAGCTTCATTGCCCTTTTTTGGACACGCTCCAGCACCTCAATGTCTGTCTTGTAGTGAGAGGCCCGTGTTCTTATTAATCAGTTATTCCTGTGATGGTCATATGGCAGAGTACAGGACTATGTGGTAGGAAACAGAATGCAAAAGAGTCAAAGCTATTTTTACATTTATTTACCTTTTTTCTATCCATTGTGAGTTTTTAGAGGTGTCATGTGGTTTGACAACAAGGAGTTGCACGATAAAGAGTATGTAACTAAACTCTGCTTTCTTTCCACCACTTGAATGACACAAATGGAGCATATGCTCTGCCCCCTGTATTTTAAGAACTTGGGGACATGCTCCTGCTTATCCTGTTCATATGCTGAAAGAGCTACAGACATTGAAAATTCTCTATGCTTGAAAATAAGTGATTTCCTTCTCCACGAATGATTGTTTAGTTGAAAGTTGAACAGAAATGAAATGTAGTAAGATTCAGTTTCTGAAAGTCTACATTAATTCAATCTCTCCCTTGTGTTCCAAAAAGACAGTGTGTTTATCACTGCGAAGATTATAACAGGGTAGGTGGTAATCCCTGCTGGACAGCCTGGTTCTAAAATAGCAAAGCATCTCTTTATTTCATAGTACTTATGCTGGACTGATTTAGCCTATTCATGGGCTTATACACTAACTTTAATCCTCAGAATTCTCAAAACAAACAGTCCATAATAATCACATGCAATGCTGGTTGGTTTTTTTTCAAGTGCAACTGAAGAGATTATTTTAACCATAACACTATTCTCATTAAACACTGCAGAAGTCAGACAAAATGTTCAGATAGTAAAAAGATTAGACTCTGAAACCATCAAGGTGTAGTTTCAATCAAAAGGTGACAAATCAATGTTAAACTGAAGATCTTCTGCCAACTGTATGAACTATGAACACCTCCAGGCAGCGGACATGACAGTGGAGGAGACAATAGAAGTGCAGAGGAAGCACTACGGAAGGACCACCTTGTCTGGACAGAATTCATATGGGAAGTCAACAATTTATGCACAGTCCTTACAATTTCAAAAGCTGTTTTCTTATAATGCAAGTAATATCTGATTTTTTTGTGTGTGTGCATTGATGGATTTCATCAGTCTGGATCTTCTGACTCTCAGATACTTGATCATGTTTCTTCAGATCACAACTATCTTGGTTACTTTTGAAACAGACCAACACTTTCTAGGGTCACAAAGTATAGTTCTCATAAGTAATATAAAGGTGAATAAAACGAGAAGGATTTGTTCACTGGAATCTGTGTAGCTATACTGCAGAGAACGTAGGCACTGTTTCATGTCAGTGGAAAGTATTTGTTTTCTCTGCACATTCAAAAGCTGAAGGTAGTGATGTCTTATAGGTAGTAATCCATTCCTTCATGTTTCATCAATGGAGAGCATTTGACTAAGATAAGCACGTTAAATTGGCTTCAGCTGGCAGGCACTTTAACCACTTAGCAAACAATAAGAATTTAGAGGCATAACTAGTATTTCCTTCCTAAAAGTCTTCCTATATTCCATCAGACCTTGGCTACATGGCATTCAGATGTCACTAACTAGCTGGTAAGTACTGATAACTGTTCAGCTTCATCCTTGTTGTGGGCTGCAAAACCCATTTGAAATGCTGAGCAAAATATTCCGCCTCACATTGTTATAACAAATACTATATGGAATTGTATCAGCATTCACTTGGGTACCAGCAACTACAGAAGGTCTAGTCACACCTTTGACTTTTACAACATACCTAAAGAGAATGTTACTAGAAGATGAGTAATATTTTCAGGTTTTCGGCTGTTAAAGCAAGCTCAGACTTGGTGATATATGGTATCAAAACATCTGAAGGACTCTTCCAGCACAAGATTTTTATGTGCAAAAATTATAGTTAAGAAAAATACTCCATCAATTGCACTAAAATACGCAGTCCCAACTGGCATTTTTCACTGTTTATAACCTTCCATTACATCTTAGCCAATTTATTTGCTTTGGACAGACTTATTCCTCTTAGTTGAAAAAGAACAGTAATGATAGCTGCCCATTACAGTCAGAGATCTAATTAGACCTGCTGAAATGAAGAGTGAATTCACAACTATTCTCTTGAGAAAAAATTACTAATATACATATCAAGACATTTACTTCCACACATACCATTTTTTTCTGGTCTTCTCAATGCTATTGCACAGTGCCTCGAGTATTTTTATTACTGAAGCATTGAGGGCCTTTCATTCCAATTCTGTAGTCTGCCTCTTACTTGTAATGTTTCACCCGTACATCCTGACCATGCCATGGCAGCACCTTTACACTAGGATCTCCATATGCTCTTATCCTCGTGGCCTTGCACTGGTGGATTCTGAAACACTTATTTACATGAGTTGACTCAGGTATCATGTGGAAGGTCCTACTGATGTTTAAATTATCCTTTTCTTCCTCCATCTATAACTCTGTAAGATCTCTTTACTCTTCCCCTCATAGCCTTTATGTCTTTAACTGTAGAGCCTTGTAGATAGCAGGTAATAGTCATTTACATATCCAAAAATATTGCCCAATAATATACATTTGCAAAAACTTTACTACCAAATGAAAGTCTTCTCACATTACGAACTGATGGCATTTCTATCCACATTTAGAAGTGTCTATTCAGCACAGTATGTTCATGATACCTTATTCACTTTTTAATATACTTTAATAGAATTTTTCTCTATGTAGAATTAGCAAGTCTTCTCAGTAGGGAGAAAAATTTTTAGGAGCTTTTAATCTCAAAGATTGTAAAACAAGAAAACTAGTCACTCTAAGACTTGAAAGGACTGATTGTTAACAAACCCAAAACCTAACCCTTCAGTAGTTAAAAACCTTCTGAAGTACAGTTTCTGACTAAAGGGCTCTCCTAAGTAGCAGTTTAGCCTTGAATTTCTCTGTCACAGTTCTGCATTATGCATAGACAGTATCAATCACTGGAGAAGACATTGTAATCAGTGGAAAACATCAGGAGTTACAGACAGGTTTCAGAAAAAGAAAGATGAGAATGGAACACTGGAGGGAGTGGCACCATCCTTTGAATGTTTTCCTTTTCCAGCTTTTCTTAAAGTTCCAGACACTTATAAACATAGCGATAAAGAACCAATATTGATTCAGCAGTTCTCGAAGCAGCTTTACCTCTACCTTATTACCCCAGCAGATAGAACTAGATAGCTTATTCTATGAAATGCAAGGATGTACACATATAATGTAGCTACACAAAGCCTGCTCCCTGAAAGACAGGTGACTGCTGCCAACAGATTTAACTGTCAGTCTTAAAGTGTATTTGGGGGAAAAAAAAAAATTGCACACAGATGGGAGCTGAAGATCTGTAGTACTGCTGAGGTTCAGATCATGTCTTTTAAAAGCAGCCCAAATGGGTTTGGGTTTGTTTTTTTTTCTTTTTAGCATTGGCACACATCTCATTTTCCATTGTTGCAGATGCTTGGTGCAACTGTTCTGCTTTAATTGTGCCCTTCATGATCTGGTGTGTCACGTATATTAGGATCTTATATTTCTTAACAGAAAAAAGGCCTATTAAATATACCAAATACACAGTCTTTGGCTCAGGAAGTCCATGACTTACAAACCTCAGAAACCTGAGTAAGTACACAGTGGAAGTACATTCGCAAAATGTTACATGGTTCCATTGTTACCTTAGAGTCCACCGTCACAGATGGGACACTGTCTGTGGCAGATGAACTTTCATTCTTACCTGGTAAGCTCTTTCTTAGGTGTCTGCAATTTGCTAGATTTCTTGGCAATACATTTCTAAAGTAGACATTTCTTCATAGTATAAAAACAGAAGGAAAAAAAAAAAAGACAAAAAAAAAGACCATCTGTCCAAAGAACTTACAATTTGAGAAGACAAGACAAAAAAAATGAGAGCCAGAGTTAATGCAACTGTCTAAAGACCATGGAATATGTTAGCAACAAAAGCTGGCAAGATGTCTTCAATTCCCAAACCAAAATCAAGACCGCCATAAAACTCTACCATAAAGTCAACATTTGAAAAATAACAAAATCCTGTAAACCAAATTTATGAGATTAACATACTAGTCTAATCTGAAAACTGACTTTAAAATGACAGAACTCCATAGCTGTATTAATGTACTAATGATTCTCAATTTAAATGTGTTTCAACTTTTATTTCAGTTACAATCCTTTGCTCTGTATTTGTCAAATTTGTGCAGAGAATTGACCTTGGCTATACAGCTGGAAGTTCATTAATCTTTCTTTGTTGGTGCATGAACCACACAACTTGACTAACAGTAACTGCTGCAACTGCTGTGATAGCAGGTAAGGAACTGAGGAAATTTACAGCCAAGCCATGCTCTGTACATCTGCTCAAAACCTGCTCTATTAGAGTACTCGAGTCCTTGACAGAAGGGAATACTTGGTCTGTCTTTGACAGCTATTCTCTTCATTGGTTTTTTGGGTTTTTTTCCTCCCTCCGGGAGTCTCAGTCAAACACAATTGGCTAAAATCTCTACAACAACTAGAGTCCATATCCATTCTGTGGCAGAATCTCATTTCGGCTGGGCAAATTTCTTCCATTTTTTTATCAACAGCTATCCTTAGAACTGACAGATGACAAGCAAGAGCAGAAAAAACTCAACACACATAAAATGGTTGGGACACCAGTCCAACCACTAGTGGAAATATGGTCCACTACCACAAATTCACTGCAAAATCTGAAAGCTACATGGATTTGTGGCCTTCATGGACAGAATGACATTATTAATAATGTTCATTGCTTAATTATAATGTCTCGGCACTCTATATATACAGAATAGAGTGCATTTATATTCTTCTCAATTTTCTCTTCAACTTAATTGGACCTTTTTATGTTCCTATATAGTGCACATTTTATGATTTACATTACTGAAAAAATAGTGACCAAAATCACCATCAGAATTTATCTCCTTCATGAATCTTCATTTTTTTCCCTTGTCTACCTCTTCCTGTCCAAGCAAAGTCCAGCTGTGCTTCTGTATTGTTTACATTTCCAGATATGTTCTCTTTATTCCAATATATTATAACAGCGAAGTTGTTAAGGACTATAGCAGAAAATTACAAGAAAAGCAGTGTCTAAAAATACAAGAAATGCAAGTTTTATAGGAAAAAGTAATTAGAGCATTTGCTACTGTAAAAAAACCACCACCAACAAAAAACCCCAAACAAATCCAAACAGCTGAACAGGCAAGAAATACCTTTGGGCACAGCCTCTGCAGACCTACAAAAAGGTTTGTGTGACCAAAATCCTCTCTGTTTTACCAAGCTATCCAACATAACTTAATAAAAGTGTGTGTATATATATATACATATCTCTTCAAATCAGACCTAGAGAAACAACATACATAATACAATGATTTGAACATTGCCTGCTTCTGCTCAGAGAAAGATTCCTGAATATACCAAGATCTACCCACAATATTTAACAGCTGTTCCATTAGAGAAAATGCTACTTGGTTTTATTTACTTTTGGTCAGGTCTCCCGCTAAATTCAATTTTTTATATGCCTAGAAATACATACTAGAGGCGGTCACCATGTCTTCTTTCATAATAAATGTGATATACGACCCATGTTGATAGAATAATTTTGTTTACTTAACACAACTGTGTAATTTAAAAAGAGCTGCAAGACCATATGGAAAGTAGGGCAAAGAGTTATTTCATGAAAAATGGATTTAATTTTTTCCACCTCTTTTTTAAAATCTTACCATCTGAAAAATGTCAACATCATAACTGAATCTGTGTTGGTTTATCCCCCTATTATACACCTGCTTTAAGATTTGCTCTCTAGAATTAATGTTTTGTGAGCTGAAGATATTGTCACTGTGCTGGTTGACTCAATGGAAATTTCGCTGCTGTTCAAGGTACTCTTGGAAAGGAAAGAAATAAATATTTAAAAGGCAATATCTGCAAATGGCCACATTAGTAAAACAAACAAAAAAAATAGAAGCTTAGGGAAATTTATTTTGAAAGAATATATGTTGAACTTACTGAAATGTGAAAATCCTTCACATTACAGGTATTTGAGAGGCTTCATTTTTTTCCTCAAAGTTTGAGTGTTACAAGCACATCTAACCAATTCCTGAACACATCGTTACAGGCTACATTGACACTTCATTTGACAGTGTCCTTGACTCCACAGACATACATATGGCTGTGCCTACATCAACTGCAGGGACAGAGTTGGAGCATAAGCCAGTCTCTTTTCCCTTCAGTCCTCTCCTACACGGTGCCTACATTTCATTGCCGAGACAGTTGGACCACTTCAATCTAAAGTCAGTGTCTGCCAATTAGTGAGCAATCAGAATTCGGGCAAGAATATTAGTTCAAACACTGTGCCAGCAAGGCAATATTGAGCTACTAAAATATATACAATTTTCTTAAGGTTGCAGACATGTCCTTCTGATCAGATATGTCTCTAAATATTCACTAAAATATAGGGCCTTAAAATCCAACAGAACAAATCTCTTTACGCTTCCAGGGTGTAATTCTCCTTGATACCTAGACTAACACCACTTCATAGCCCTCTAGGAGCTACAGCTTTCCCTTGATTGCACAGAAAAGTAAGGTCACTTCCAACTTGCAAAAGAAGCTGTAACTTCAGCTGGTGATTGGCATAGTTCCACACTGTTATACCTATGACAGATCACATTTTATCCACTTCTCAGGCACCAAACTAAATATGAGTAATGCTCTTGCTAACCCATCCAGGGGTTGGGGTTTGCTTTCTTTGTTACTGCTTTTGTGTTTTTCCTCTATTGTCCTCTCATAAGGAGTCAAAAGCAATTTCTCAGCACAGCATCCCTTTGTTAGAGTACTCTCAGAGTAACTCAGCATCTGTACTTCTTTCCTGCATAAACCTTACATTTCCAATGCCCTGTGTCTGCAGTAACAATTACAGTAACAAGTACGATTGGCAGGATCAACAGCTCTTTCTGAGTCTCTGCCTACTCTTTGTGGTTTCAAACACACATCTTTTCCAACTTGGCTGATAGTGCAGAATTTAACAATCTTGCATTACAAAATACCTGTCATCATCTGCATTGCTTGGGAACTCAAGCTCCCAATTCCTTTCCTGACAGGATTACAGAGGAGGACTAGAAGGAAGCTCATACAGCCAGCCCTCTGACAGTATATAGCAATACATTAACATACTTGTAACATCATCCTGTTTACTCTGTACTCATTTCCAGATTTAAAGGATTCCTGATGCTATATAGCACCTCTACACATGGAAGAAGTCGTCTAATCTTGTCATCCAGTTCCAGTAGCAAACTGTGATAACTTCAGTAAAAGTGAAAGATGTGCTTTGTCCATTTGCCCAGAGTGACTAAAACACAAAGTATTAATGCCAGAATTGTATCTCTAGTTTAGGAGATCAGCATTTACCTGATGCAAGCCTGGAGTGAAGTTTGTGGTTAATTCTCTGCGTACTTTGTCAGTGTGTCCCAAATTACTAAAAAATTCAATAAAATACATGTATTTTACCTTTTGGATCTGTATTTCAGATACCTAAGAACCAAAGAAAAGGTAAAATACAAGTGCCATAATTCAGCAAGGCATAATTAGAAAAGCTCTATAGATTTAGTAGAGCTATTCCAATTCATATTTACTGCGAATACAGTATCAGGCCATTATAAAAGACAATATTAATGATAGAGGAAACAATTTCAATCAGTTTGGTGGGATCCAGCCACCAAGCGCAGTGAAAAAATAGGATATGCTTAGTAAAAGCTACAGGGGATTTATGAAGGAAGTTCTTCCTGACTGACATGCTGGAGTTCTTCCAAATCATTATGGTGCACAAGCAAAATACAGTTAACATTGTCTGTTGTACTTAGCTATCTGAAAATCTGTTAGAAAAATCCTTTATCAGAAGCGATTAAGTAACGTAAGAAGTCACAGAAGTTAAGCAAACAAACTTAAAGGAAAACAGTCTTACGTTCTTTTGTAAATATTAATTTATTTGATAAAAGCAGGAGATCCCAAGGATTAATTTTGACAAATCATCTGCAATATCCTGAAAAATTATTTTGCAGTCCCTATGAAATGGGAAACAGAGAAGGACAAATAGTGATGTTTTTCCAAACTCTGTACATAATTTTAACTCTGCCCATTTATGTCACTTTATTCACGTCACCAGAAAATACCTTAGGGTCTGAACCATGTCTCTTTCTTATTGAGTCAAGCACAAAGCGGCTTCACTCACATTTTGCTTTTCAGATTTTAGATCTCATACAGCTCTTAGTTTCCAAATACTCTAATCTATGAAGTCTTTTAATACTCAAACAGAGGAGTATCTTGACAGCCACAGAGTCAAGGGGTCAAACTGGACTCCAGATGGGTGATTCAGAGTCAAAAATGCCTCTTTAACTTCTCTTCTTCATAAACACACATAAACCCTTGCCTCAGTGCTGAGTCCTAAGAGAATATAAATGAGGAAAGTACAAATCACGGGAGAATCTAAAAGAGTAAGTGTGCGGAGTAAGGAAAGGAAATGTTTACATATAAAAGGGTGGAATATGATTAAAGCATTTTTATTTTACAACAAAACCCAAATATATTTTTAATGTAACTCATGCTCTCCCTGAAATTGTATTTTTGTAACTAATTATATCAGTGTTGTAAAATGCATGGCCAGTCAGAGCAAATGCACATTCTTGATAACTGGTTTATCTCCTGAAAATGATAAAAACTGCACAAATGTCTCACCTAAAAGCAACAGGAAGTGATCATTACTTCACAGTATTATTATGAGACATTGTCCAATGTATCAATAATTTTTCTGAAAAATCCATTCCCTTTAAATTGCTTATTTTAAACTACTAAGTAAGCACAGTTTAGGCCTTTATGAGACATATATTAATAAGCATTCTGATTCTCACGGTATTGGAGGTAGAAAGAAAATACCTCATAGGAAAGTGGCACAGATTTGATATTTGCCTTACCCCACTTCAATGTTTAGGAAGTACTGTAGTAACATACTAAGGCCTTAGATTTTTAGATTCTACTATCAAAACATTTTCTTAGCAGGGACTTAATGCATTGATATATAAAAAAAAACCATTCCAACCTGCTTAAATGTGAGCTCGGCGAAGTGTTTCTATAGTTTGAACCTGCAGCAATGACTAGGCAAAACCTGCTAATGTAACCACTCCAGCTCCTGAGATTGTAACAGGGGTGTTAACTTCACCTTAGCCATCTCTAATGTTATTTATCCAGCACAAATCTAATTGTTTCTTTCTGCATAACATCTCCAAGATCAGCCTTTCCTCTGCATTCGCATTGCTTAAGCTGAAACCCAGATCATCGTTTTCCATCTTGACCTCTGTAACATCTTACTCCCTCATTTTGACACGTGCCACTTAAACAATTTTCAAAGCATTCACTTTTATGCCACTAAATTAGTCTTATTGGCTGTGCCACCATGCCACCGAAAGACTGGTCTCTCTTTCAGTCTATCAAACTCTTGATCCAAAGAGAAGTTTTGTATTGAATGTGCTTTGTAGCTTATAGTGCAGTATAGCCTGTGGTCTGAATATGTGCTCTTCAGTGATTTCCATCTCTATTCAAGCCAGCTGTCATCATCTATCAGTCCAATTTTCTTTCAGACTCTCTCTCGCTTTCTATCCTCCTCCAAATAAGAGATGAATTTGCTACAGAAAGGGCAAAATGACTACTCCTCTTCAAATTAATCTTTTGATGTCACCTTTCTGCTGATGCCCATCAAGCCTGAGAATTCCCATCTTCCAGATGGGCCTCAGAGCCAGGCTTTTGCCCTCAGGCCAAATTGGGTGCCACACCCAGTGCTGAAAGTCTGCAGGCAGATGCAGGAGACTTGCTCAGTATGTATTAAATGGCATTTTCATACACGCATATAAAAGTCCCTCCCATGACCATTGAGTACAATTACACAAACGCGATGCATGCAGTGCACACACTATCTGTGTACATCCACTATACATGACTCACTGGGCTTGGCTGTGAATGCACAGAAACAGTACTCAAGTGCCTTGGCTTGTTTAAAGTAGTTCTCAGCAGCTGTTGTGTTACTACAGCTGTTTACTGTAAAAAGGAGAAGTATTGCTCCCTTCTTCTGTTCCACTTCTTTGTTGCATCCACCTATCATCATATATTATCATCCTATGCTTTCTGGGGCAGGAAATGCATTGTGATTTTCGAACTTCAAGTCTCCTATTTGTCATGGTATGTTACAAAGTACCATCAATGCAGAATATCAAGGTTTTCTTGCACTATGCAGTATAATTAAGAGTCTAGAATGTTGGGGGGGTTTAACTATAATGCATAATCACATCATGTTTTTCTCACTTTCTTCATCAAATACACAAATTTTGATGTGCAGATTAGATACTTACTGCTTTGCAAGTTGGTATTTAGTCATTTGAATGAAAAAGAGCAAAACCATATATATCCGTATATCCTAGCATTCCCTGCACTTTACAATCATTTCAAAACATAAGAGGCTCTGGGCTTCATGCCAGCTGAAACAATCCGTGTTAAATCTCGTAAAGCAAAGAAGTGCACATCTTTAGTTTTTGAAGCATTTGTTCACTGCTGACAGTGAATTGTAGTAACAGCAGAAATTAAATAAAAAAACCCAAACAAATTACTCCGTTCCCCCGTGCTTCACATAATAACAATTTTGGATGTTTTCTTTATAATCAACTTTCAGATGAATATTATTCAGGATTTGGACTGCTTGATAGGTAGAACTGTATTTATCTGACAAATATTTCACTAGACAAGTGAAACAGTAAAATAACCATTCTGAGCACAGAGTAAATAGCTTCAGTTAGCTGAATAAAGATAGGACTGCTGTTCTATTACGGAGCAAAGATCATCAACATTTTATCGGTGATTTTCAATATGAGCAGATTGATAGTGTGCAGTCAAGTTATGTTACATGAATACTATCTGCACATTTAGCAAGATTGCCCCATATTTCTCCTTCATTTTCTTTGTTCTGAAGTAGGCCCATGTGTGATCCTGTACTGACGTGGAAAGGGGAACAAGGGGCACTTGCTCTTTTTGCTCTTTTAGAACAAAAAAGGCTGAGAGTCTCAAGGGCACAGAAAGCAATGAGGTGCCATTAAACCACCTGCAGGGTATCACACATGACACTTTGTTTATCAGTTGTTGTACAGTATCAAGACTGTATTATGGACAAAGCTCTTTCTGATGGTGACTGGGGTGGAAGCCACAAGTATTTGAGAAAAATAGTAAGATAAACCAAAATAGCCCTTTCTTAACAACTTTAATGAAGAGAAATCCAAGCCATATCAATAGGAAACCGCATTACCACAAAAACAAGCATGTTAGGCAAAGTGCTTGCAGATGAAACAATTTGCTTTGGACCCCAGTGGTATAGTCATTGTAAGAGCAGACACAGTATTCCCTGGACACAAGGCTAAATTTCATTGCACAAACATTCAGGGATATGTGATTTAACTCTACGTTACTGTGACTTTGTCTAATACTGGTCTGCAACTATGTGATTTATGGACAGTTATGAACGCAGAAACACATTTTTTCTTTGCTTGAAAGTAAAGAATTTGTTTTCCCACCACATATCTGAAATGGAGACGTATGTCAACTAGATCTCTCCAGGTTATCTTTAATTTCCACAGCTGCTTGCTATTTCCAGTAAAACTCTGCAGAAAGCTAACATACAGCGCCTCTCTTCCCGGCTCAGGTAGGAACACAGCTTTACACCAATTGGTTTCAGAGGGATTACTGGCGCACACAAAGCTGTACACAAGCATAATGCAAGTGGTTTATAGAACCAGTGACTAATTCACACTAATTAAAATTTGACCCAGATCTGTGGTATCTAGGTCAGATGAAATAATTGCTATCTGAAGGCTATCCATTGACATGTGTAAGCTTGTAGTGTCATGGTACTGACTTGTGATATGGATGCCTCTGTGCCCTGGTTTCAGCTGAGAGGGTTAATTTCCTTCATAGTAGCTAGTATGGGGATATGTTTTGGATTTGCACTGGAGACAGCATTGATAATATAGAGATGTTTTTGTTCTTGTTCTATGGGCCTATTGTTGAGCAGTGTTTACACGGGGCCAAGGCTTTTTCTGCTTCTCGTGCTGCCCTGCCAGCAGGATGGCTGGGGGTGCACAAGAAGGTGGGAGGAGACACAGACAGGACAGCTGACCCAGCTGACGAAAGGGATATTTCCATACCATATGATGTCATGCTCAGTTTATAAGGAGCTTGGGGGAAGGGGCAGGGGGGTTGGTGGCATCCGGAGTGATGGCGTTTGTCTTCCCAAGTAACCGTTACGCATGAGAGAGCCCTGCTTTCCTGGGGATGGCTGAACACCTGCCTGCCCATGGGAAGCAGTGAATGAATTCCTTGCTTTCCTTGTGCGCGCGTCTTTTGCTTTACCTATTAAACTGTCTTTTTCTCAGCCCACGAGTTTTCTCACTTTTACTCTTCTGATTCTCTCCCCCATCCTGATGGGGGGGAGTGAGCGAGCGGCTGCATGGTGCTCAGCTGCTGGCTGAGGTAAAACCACGACACACTGTCATGAGCAGAAGCCATTGCATACTTGGGGGACCTGGTCAGAGCTCTAGACAAAACTTTTGAATAGGTTTGGCATGCTAGATATAGCCATGATTTAAGTTCAGAGTCACAAAAAAGCTCCTGATGGCGAATCACTGCCTATCACAGAGACAAGGCAGCTGATCAAAAGCATCTCCTGGCAGCCCCTGCTCACTGCTCCTACTGAGCTCCCAATTCAGCAAAAGCCCTGCTTTTTCTCAGAAACAAAATCCTCCCACCACAATAGAATGACATGTAAGTACTGAGATATTTTAAGAATATACATAGCCTCACAGATTTCAGCTAGCACAGCAATAAATAGGCCTGTCCTTGTTAGTTATCAAATTAATTTCTAAAGGTGACTTATCTTCCTTGATAAGCTATATATACATACAAGTACGTATGCCCCTAGAGATACAGATCCAGGGGGAAAATGGACATCATTCGCTCAACTAAGTTTCATGATCACAAAGTTGACAATGGTCATCTTTGTAAATAGATGTTTCAGAGTAATTGGAGAATAAAGAAAAAGTTGAAGAAAACACCTTGATAACAGCATGATGTAGGTAGTACGGTATTTTCTGTAAACAAGTAAATAATTTTTGCAATTAAGTACAGGTATTTCTTTGGAAATTGCTTATCTAAAATGCACAGAGAAAATTACAGTCAATAGAGTTGCATCACTTGGTCCCACTCTGTCCTATCAGAAAACACACACACTGAGCCATTCCACTTACTTGAATGCATACAGCTGAGAACACCTGGTGTGCACCATGAGAAATGCATTTCCTACATCCTTAACTTAGGAGATGATCTTCATTGTTAACTAAACTGATTCAACACAAATATAGGTATAAACACTTTCCAAGTGCTTGCTGGCAATGATGTCAGAAAAGCATTTAATTTCATAAACTGAACTGTTTATCTTCATAAAATATATTGTTAGCAGAGTGTTCACCGGCAATTAAATTTACTTGGGAACTCTGAATCATGGTTTTCACAATGGTTAACTGTATGTGTGTCATTATATCCCAGAGCTGACCTTGGACTGGATTACTAAGAAATACAGCTCAAATACTGGAGTTTGCACCAATTCTGCAATATCTCTGTCCAATGTATATGGTTTTTTGCTGTAGTCAAATTCTAGTGTTTACAATCACTTTGGAAAAGGCACATGCCAAAATTTACAAAATTGTGGGGTTTTTTTTTTTTCATATTTGACTGACTTCTACTTTGTGGTTTTGTATACACTTTTAAAACTATAGTGTTTATTTTAGTTTTAAATAAGATGAATATGTTCCAGAGGTGGTCTTTTTAGCTTTCTGCAATACATAGAAAAGGCGAATGTGCTGATTTGCCGTTATCATCACTGGCTCTTATATACCTATCAGGAGAAATCCCTTTTCCTAGGTCATATATGAAATGATGACTTCTATGGGAAGTTGCACACAATCTACCATCTCTGTCTCATTGTTTTATTCCAACAAGAATTTTTAGGTACTTGGATCTCCCTAGGCTGCTTTCCATTTTGACATTAAAGCAATGAAAAGGGACCACTTCCTAATGGAAAATCAAGTCTTGTTCTCATCCATCCAAGCTGAATACCATATGTCTACAGAACAAAATACAATGGGTTGGAAGGGTTGTTGCTGTTAATATTTATGATCAGTTCAGCCTTCTTTTTCCATTTATAAATGATTTGTTAGAGGATCACAATTTCTCCAGATATATACATTATTAAACATCCCAAGGAGTTTTCAGGCCCAGGCCAGAATTGATTTCAAGCAGCTCTCTGAGTATTTTGCTACTGCTGGTATGTCATTCATCATCAAAATTGCATGAAATTGTGCTGTTCCATGGGATGACAACAATTTAAATTAGAAAATGAAAATTAATAGCAGAAGTGATTCCTGATAGACATTAATGTTTGGATTAATAATTCCTAATAAAAAATGTATGAAACTTCATTATCTGCCAAGAAGCTAAGGTTAATTGCAAACTCTGCCACTGGTTCCCATTTTGTGCAGACAGTTACTCCCTCTGGTCATCATCCTTAGGGATTTTGGTTAGAATGTGCATACAGTATCACAGTTATATTGGCCAATATGTAAATAGCAGCTTGGGAGTCAGCACTCTTAAACTTTCCTATTTGGTATGACTGCAGATCTGCTACACTCTCCTCAAGTATAATCGTTTCTACCAAACAACAACAAAAATAAAACCTAACGCATTTTGGGAAACACACTTATTTTTATCCTTTTGTCTTGGTTTCAGCTGGGATAGAATTAATTTTCTTCCTAGTAGCTGGTGTAGTGCTGTGTTTTGGAAGAGAGATCTATTTGAAATATTCAAGAAGTTCCACAGATTTACATAATTGAATAACAAACATAAAATTAACATTTCTTTTACTTTCACATGATCACAAGGTCAATCTTTAGATACTCGACTTATAAATAAAATAAAAAATATCTATTCTTTTATCTAGAAGACTTCGTTGTTCATCTGCCTTGTAACTGAGGAATGATTTTATAATGCTCTCATCTTATGTCTTTACAGAATGAACTTAGAAACCTGCTGTTATCTTGAAAGTGACATTCATCAGCAATATTTGTGAGCACCTTTTGGGCTGAATACTATGTGCCATGTCTAAAATACACAATTATTTGGAAATTAAACTAATAATGCTGTTGAATACTTTGGCAAATATGTAAAGCACACATTTGTTATATTTGCCTTACAGGTTTGGTTGGCAAAGAGCCAGACATCTATTGATTCTTGGTGGAATAGAAAATTATTTATATTTCCTCGTTCTCTCATGGACTCTCACTGTTTTGACATATCACTGACACAGGAGCCAAATCATGTGTACTCTTCCATTATCTAATTAATTCCTCATCACAAATCGACTTATGATTCCCGAACACTCAGGTTGGACAATGAAAAATGTCTACAAATCAAGCCACGTATTCTGAATTGATTTTAACTCTCATGATTTTGACTCACCTTCAGCCCATAAATAATATAAAAACTGTCACATTTCCTTATAACTATTAAGATGGCACTTTTCCCCTTTGTTTTGAGTTTAAATCATACCCAATCTACTTAGGTATCAATAATTTTTTCAAGAGTTATAATCTTTACTCAAGTACAAGAAACATTTTTGCATCATTGTAATAATAAAATACAGAAGGTGTTATGATAAAGAGCAAGTAAATTCCACTAGCAACAGTCCTCTACACCATTTCCTACTGGGGAATTTTTCCACTAGCAAGTCAAGTATTAAACTATACTGAAAAAATTCAAGTACCTAAAACTTGTGGGCACAAAATTTTCACAGAGCCTATTCAGTAAGTCCTTCTGTAACACAGAAAAGACCTGCAGTGGTTTCTGAAACTTACCCTGAAAACATTCAAAGTATAAAGTGTTTCAAAAAATTCTTTGCTACTTTTGTAAAAGTCACTTATTACAGTAGAACTCTTAAAGAGAAAGCAGAAAATAATACATACTGACCTGCAGCTTGAAAAATGTGAAAAGTTATCATATTCAATAAAATGCAGGATTATTTCCTTTTGAAAAATATACCTAAGGAAACCAAATTTTGAAATAGCACTTTAAACTGGGCACTGCATTCTCAGAGCTTTGAATGAATTAGTTGGCCATATGCCTGCTGAGGAACCAACTTTGACTTGCTCTTTACAGGAGATTTCTGACCCTGCCCGCAACTATTCACTTATCACAGGAATCATGGTGGAGCTGACACAAAGAGCCATACTATTTAAAATCACTTCAATAGCAATAAATGCATTTCAGTGCCTGTTTCTGCACCCGCATAATTTAAAATATTAAATTATATTTTGTATTAACTATACACTGAGGAAACACATTAAAGAGCAGGAATCAATGTTACCCAGTTAAATTTAAAATTGTTAGAGCAGTGAAAGCTATTCCAGCACTGGCTGGGGAAAAAGGATACAATGCAATGTGTCTAAACCCCAACCTAGAGAAAGGAAGCCTAGTTCTAATGTATGCAAACCTAATTCTATGTATCTAAGTCATGACAACTAAAACCACAATAGACCTCTACTAACCAACAAGATAACTCTGTTCTAGGCCAATGTGCTGACACTGGTCTCAGAAAACTGTTCCTGACTGGGAGAATCACCTTGTGAGGCAGATCTACTGTCCAGTTTCTACTTCATCCATCTGACTCTCAGGGGTTAAAATAGTCCTTTGGAGTCACTGCCAATTACTGATGTTAACACCTTTTGTAGCATCTGCTCATGAATTCAAGGAATACACTGGGATATTGACATGTTCCCATAGCAGTACTAGTACAACAGGAACACGTACAATCAAAACTCAATTTCATTTGCAGCCCAGTACGTGCAGTAAACTGCAAGAAAGGCGTTTTAGATGGTTATGTGAGATTATGAACTGCAGTGCCATTCTCATTATGTGTGGGAGTACACGCACAGTGGAGCACGCTGCTGGGTGCAAGAACCGTCCAAGCCCTCAAGCTTGGCTTCAGACCCAAGGAAGCATGAGAACGGGCAAAAGTAACCTCTCTCCCTACTCCCTCAGAACCCTGCACTGAACACAAGTTAGCTAGATCTATCTAGCAACCGATGGAGTTCATCCTTCTGGCACTACTATATGGCTTTGTAGAAGTACCTGTGTCCATCTAAAGAAGATATCCAAGACATGGATACTTCTGAATTGTGTCAGATATGCAGTGTAAAACTAAGATAGAAAATCCGATTCCAATTACCACGCCCTACTGCTACAGCTGTGATGGTCTAAGTATGCAAACAGGACAAAACAAAACAAAAAAACCCCAACAACAACAAAAAGTTACTTCCAGCTGTGAACTTTGCCTAAGAAAATCACCATTCATTTCAGAGCAATAGCTTTCAAGCCCACTGCTGTTCACTCATATTCACATTATTCAATGTCAGACTTTAAAATCTAATTTTCACTTCTTGTGGAACTTCTGGGAATCACACCATTATAATGAACAACTGGGAAATAATAAAATAGTTTAATACATACTGCTAACGGAGCTGAAAATGGAAGGGTACAGTCAGCACAAGATTCTTGACTGTGATTCCAAAGAGCATTATTTCCCTCTCATTACGCACTGATGAAAAAAGATGTAGTTAGTCTTCCAACAGATCAAAATGAGTCTTAGGTCAGACTCAGAATCTGCCTGTTGGAGTACCAGTTATGCCTCACAGAAAGGCACACTTTTAGAAGGGATCTTACAATTGGCTATATGCTCTTTCACAACACTTCGTAGACTGACTTCGAAAAAAAAATTGTACGCTAATGGTCACACACAAGATGAAAGTAAAACTTACACAAGTTTTTTGTGGGGTTGAGGGGTTTTTTATTTATTGTCGAGTAAAAATGAATGGTATATGCTCTGAGTTAGAGTGAAGATCTAAGCCAATTAACACATCACACTACAGTTCCTTACCTGACCATTTAGAAAAAAAACACATCTGTAACTTTTTAGGTTCTTCTGTTGCACATGTTCTCTGTTTTCATCCCATTTACCAGGACAGACAGATAGCCTGTAGACTGCAGACAACTCTGTAGCCTGTAATCAGGCTGCCAAAACTGGCAGAACAGAAACCAGAACCAACATTCCTAACAACCAGCAAAAGCACTCTAAATAGTCAGCTACCAGCTCATTTGAGCTAACTTATACTCTCATTTTAACCAGATATTGCATTATAAGAGGATCATCTCAAATTAAAAAAAAAAAAGTGGAAGTAGTGATGTATAGAAGAGTTAAAGATCCCTGAGTATGCCTTGCAAAACACTTCAAAGGATAAGGAAAATACAAGATCAACAACACGTAGATGCAATGTTGAAGAAAATCAGGCTGTCAGACAGTTTGCCATGAAGCTCAGGATGGAAACTAGTAGGGAATAGAGATTAACATACCTAGTTAATATAACATATGAAAGCAGAGAGAAGAAGAGACAGGTTTCTCAGGTAACTCCAATAGTAAGCTGAGCTGTGCCACAGATAAATTAAGATCATCTGATTGTCCAATGCTGTGTGATGACTGAAAATAAAGGATTCAGAAAGAGACAAAACTAACTCTTCTGCTCAAAGAAAGTAAAGAAAAATACGTATTTTGCACGTCTGCAGCAGAGAGATTGGGCAATTACTATATTCCATCAGGTTTTCTGCTGAAATTCTTGTGATGTGCATAAAGACAAATGTCAGAACTGTTCTGAGGTATTAAAAACTGCCCAACACACCTGCAGAGAAAAAAAAAAGGTAAGAAATAAAAAACAAATAACTATCATATTTTCCCTTACTGTTGCAAAATTCAGGTCTTGATATTTATCATTTCAATGCTTCTGTACAATGCTTGATATAAGTGGGCATCTCTGTTCACTTTCATCACCGGAAGTTTTCATCCTTTCCATAGTGCAAAATTACTACTAACGTTCCATAATGCACAGTATACCTTGCCATTTATACAGGTGACAGCACCAGACATAACCCACTCGCTATTTGAAACTCACGTTTTCACAGCTCCTAAGCATCTTTTCACACTCGTTTTTCAGTCTTAATCACTGTAATGCAACTTTGCTAGTGTTGAAGGACCAAGGAACTGGTCTCGTTAACCACTTCTGGTTTCCTTTTTTCCCAGACAGACATGCTCTAATTAACTACTTGCCTTAGCTAGTCTCAAGACAATTGACTAGTCTACGCAGCCTGAATGGAAATTAAACAGGGTGAAATCTGAGAAAAATGGCAACATCAGTCATTGCTGCCATCGGCACGGAAAACAAGTGTTTTTTCTGGTCCTATCAGGTATCTTTAGTGTTGCGTACAAACTGCCGTGTATTTATACCCTGCTTTCTGCTTCTTGTAATGGTGACCAGAAACGTTCAAAGGGATCTTTATGCTGCTACAAGAAGGTTTGTGAGGGTTGGTTCTTCTCAAACAGGGTAATTGTTAAGGAAACTGTATTTCATCTTATGCTAACACTTTTTAGCCTTTCAGCACAAGGGTGTGGAAGTGAGGACAGGTATCTGGTAGGACATAATTACTGCCAAGAAAGTCCCACAGAGTCTTTTAACTTGCCTTCATGCTCATTTGAGCATTAGAATAGGAGATCAATAGATTTGCATGAAATGAAGGGAGGACAAAGCCCTCTCTAAACAGAGATCAAATAGTCTCACCAAATGCATGTTCTGCCAGAGGTTAACATAGATTCTTGTCTAGAGCATAGCAGTTTTGGTTAGTCAATACCATGTGATATTAAAGAAGAACTACTTGCTATACATGCTCCCTGACACTTTTAAAACAAATTGGGTTTCCTCCTGAAAGTTATGCTGCAGTTTAGGTCAGAATGCTTGTGCCACTGAGTAACTATGTGGAATCATGAATCAGGAAGTACAGGTACTCATTTTAGGATTTCTTTTTTTTCCCTAGATCAAAAAAGAAGATGCCAAATTTGAAACAGATGCATTTTTCCATCCACAGAGAACACATTATGCCATCTGAAGCCAGAATCCTAAAGGAACACCCCAAATATGAGCAGCATGGACTCTGTTACTGCTATTTTGTGCTGTTTGGGGCAAGAGATCTCCAGCAACGACCTGGGCCCCTTAGGCTTACGTGCTAGCAGTGAATATGCTGGTGGGATGTTTCTGTTGCTTTTTTTATTATTATTATATACACATTATCACATATTAAAAATATATTATATATATTGTTTTATTATTTTCCAATGGAATGATGTAAACTCCAGGAAGGAGTGGCAAGAGGAGGTAAAGAAAGCAGCAAATCAGTGCCTTAACTTTCTTCATTTTCATAGTAAAACATTTAAACTTTTCTGCCAGAAGAAAGACATTTTAATATTTCAGCTTCAAGCTTCCAAGAGTGTCATATAAATTGTTGCAGGAAGGTAAAATAATCCCATATACACCTACCACAGGTTCATTACATCTTCTCCTGAAATAGCTTGTGAATAATGCAACACAAAGAGTTTTAATCTGGTGAAGTCTGGTATTCTTAGAAGCATTTTCATGGTTATAAAACAATGCTAAGATTTGCAGATAATATGGACTGAAAAGTATTAAACATTTTTTCTCATTTTTCATAAGAAAAGGAAGCCAGTAAGACAAAAAAGCAAAAACTGTCAAGAACCATGTAAACATGACAGCAATATTTATTTAGTCCATCCTAGCAGGAGTCTTTCTGTCAGCCATGAATTTTTCATAAATAACATTTATTTTTAAGCTTCTTGTAAAACTTGCTAACAGCCCTGTTTACAACAGTGTTTCTTGGTTTTCTCTGCATAGGTATCATGACCCCCTAGACTTTCTCATTTCCTGAAAACCAAAAAAAAACCCCCAAACCCCAAAAACCCCCACAAACAAACAAAAAAACCCCAAACAACCAAGAGATGTTTTTTATCATCATTTATGCTCAGAACTCAGCACATGTGAAGTTTTTGTCCTGGTGCTTAGATGACCTTATCAAATGCACACTATACCTTTTGCCTGCTATAATACCGTCTCCAAAACATCTCTCATACTTCTTTTTTCTTCATTCATTGACAACAAAGGTCTCTTGGACAGCTTTAACAGGCTCAGCAGGAAAGTGGTTCTACCAAACCTAACCTTTGCATTAAAATTTTCCCACATTATTTGCTCTACTAGCTGTGCTTCAGAATAAATTTTCTGCTGATTAGAAAGGCCTTGAACACCTGTAAGTTCACAAAAGATTGTTACCCACACAGATAATAGTAAAGTGCTAGTTTCAGGAACCAGCAGGTTAAGCATTCATGTTCTCTTGTAGCATGACAGCTGTTCTGACATCACAACATCAGTCCATTTTTGTTATTGGCTTGTCTGACATAGCAGGAGTCAGCAGGATTGACTATGCCAACACAAATATTTTCAGAAGCAAATAAGGAGGGAGAAATTTTTGATTCAAGCTGCAGTGGGATACCAAAGACCAACACTCAAAGGAACCTAACTGTGTTTTTTATTTTCCTTGAAATTGCTCCTTGAGGAATACACCAAGAGTTTGAATTATTGGATGTTTTCTGTACATCTTCAATTATATACAGTCTTTTCAATGCTGAATTGATTGCAAATCTATGGTGGTGTGCAATTTGTGAAGTGATTTTCAGTGTCCAAAACCTACTGTGCAGATTCATAAAATAAATTAGTTATACAGAGAACTTTTATTGGCACCATGCAGACTCAGTAATAGCTATCCACCTTTACACAAAATGCCTATGGACTTCAGAATCACAATGTAATAAGGTAAATTCTCTTTGGATTTTAATACAGTTCATGAACATCTGCTCATTCCTTAATGTATATTATTGCATAATGAATCATTCAGTATCACAAGTCAGTAATCCTTTAACTTTTTACTGTGTAATGTAATTGTTTCTTAATTCATGTATTAAATGCAAAAAGGCATCATTTTAATATATTTTCTTAATGTATGAAAGTAGAGATAAGCAAGGGAGATACTGTACAGACCTGCAGTCAATTAAAGCAAGTAGTTCATTTGAATATCTTCTTTTTATGTTTTATCCTTAGATAACCTTGCCAGAAGATATGAGTAATGTTTGCATGAATTGCCATGAAATCGCCATTCATTCCAGTAGAGTTTTCATGTACTGATGTGTCCCAGGGACTATAAAAGAGCACACGCAATTCAGCAGAGATCTCCTTGCTTTATGGTTACTTTATTACACTTAATGACTCTTTTCACTTTTGGGGACATGTTTCTCTCTACATTTTACAGCAAAAAGTCACAGCGGCTGGTTGCACAACAGTCAGACAGCTCTAGTAGCATCCTTTTTTTTTTTATTTGTTTTATTTAATATGTACTGCTTGGATATCTCAGGTCATTAAAAGGTCTTGAAAACAAGACTCCCCGGGAGAACCTTCAGTGAAAGCACTTCTTTTTACTATCATTTCCAGAGATACTTGGGCAGAGACATCCAGTGTCTCCGCATACCGCAGAATAAGGAGCACTGGTACATTCCCTCTGGTTGCTGTAGCACCCTAGGGGATGCACTTTCCTATGTTACAAAAGCACTGAAACATTATGACTGTAGGTCCTCAAAGGTTGACAGAAATTGGCATAATTTTCCTCATATTTGCATTTGCAAATGCCCTTTGGCTGTCACCACTTAAGATGTAATGAAGACTAGGTATACAGACAGTATTGAGAAACAATAAGCCTCCTTTCACTGACAGACTGGTCTGAAATATTGCTCCTCACAAGAGCCCAAGCTCAACATAATCTGCTCATGTAGATATTCATAATACTATTTCTGCTTTCTGGACACCACACATTTCTCTCTCTTTGGTTGGTCATATCTTTGCAAGAGATCACAGAACACACTAGTATCCTGATGTTAGAAAAAATATACTGTAACATGGGACGTCCTACTGAGGCAAGATGCTACACTGATCTTTGTCAGTCCCAAATTCTGCCTAGAAAAGGAGAATCAAAGGGATATTTTAAGAGCAGACTTTTTTTTTTTTTGCATTAGCTACAGTGTAAAAACACCAACATTACGGCCCCAAGGGAAGGCCAAGGGAATGGACTAGCAAGACAGAGCTGACAAGAATATATATACACCAAGGCTGGATATCTTTAGAGTCAAAGTCAGAGGCAGGAAAACACCCCTAAAGGAAGTTTGATTAGTCTTTGCTTTTATCCTGTGTTTTTCCGGTAAAATATTAGACATAACCCTGTTTGTTTGTTTTTTAAATTCTTACTTGCTCCCAGCTATTGCCTGCTCCACTTGCTCATTTTATCTTCTTTTTCAGATAATTGTAGAGAGTTGAAATCAGAATCATGCCTATTTGTGTATTTGTACAGCATCTAGCATAAGTAGTACTGCTGCTGTGCTAGAATTTTACACTAATAATACCACGTGCTTTAGATGCTTTATTGCAACCTAACTCAACAGAAATTACACAAAGGAACAGATGTATCACAGTTTGTAAGC
The DNA here is from genome assembly GCF_028858705.1 of Grus americana. Lineage (NCBI taxonomy): Eukaryota > Metazoa > Chordata > Aves > Gruiformes > Gruidae > Grus > Grus americana. The sequence continues at coordinate 7,707,407 of NC_072856.1, forward strand.
AATACGTTTGCTAAAATATATATAATTAAGTTCAAGAAAACATCTAAACTTGCTCATGTTGTAAGACAAAAAATAATCAAATATTACTATTTAGTCTTGCTCATTTTTAGCTCTGTACACACAAGAAACCTTGTCTTATAGGTGAATGGTAGTGCTCCCTGCTAAAGTATCTTTACCTCCTAAGGAGTCATACCTTGTTATTAGACACTTTAGGAGGAAAAAGCTGTATCATGTGAAAAGAGGTATAGCTGAAGATCACTATAGGGTGCTCATTCCTAATCTTTTTCTTCCCTAATAGTCTCAAACAATTCCATCAACAGGTTGCTTGCACTTGCTTCTTATTTATTTCAGCACATGGTAACAAACACTGATATTACTGTCACCCACACAGGAAAATCCCATGCATGCTGCAGTGGGACCCAAAGCCAGCCTAGCATCAGGCAAAACAAATGGTGCCACCTTTTCAGAAGTTTACCTACATGTACATAGATGAAAAATTCTGGTAAAGTTACTCAAGCACATTGTTTTTCAGACAGGAGGGAAAATGAGCAAGGAAGAAACTATAATGACCAACAGAAACATAAATTTAACTGTCCATTAGGTTACCTACTCTCTGTGACTAAAGATATTTTGTGCTGCTCATCATTTGTTTTTGCTGCGTTCTTTCAGAGATAAGGTATATATACATAGCCACAGTGCATGTGTGTATGTGTATATGCATCTTTATCTCATCACACACACAAAAGTGATGTGATCAGTTTCTGAAATTCTTTGCAAAAGGCACAGTCAGACCAAATAATAATAATAACAGAGATACAAATCAGGTAAAGTGGGGACCTGAAAAAAATCTGCTTCCTTACATGAGTTGAAGAACACCTGGTTCAACACTGTTGAAGTTGAAATGCAACCCTAAGATAACTACAGTTACATAAAAAAAATCCCAAAATAAAATAGGTGCTATATCTATGTTGGCGTTTGTCTGCAGTATTTTTTGGGTCATGGGGAAGAAGGAAGAAATAGCAAAAAGAATCGGACTGTTTAAGTAAAATAAAAACAAAATAGAACATTTTACTAAATTTGTACCATCGGCAGTAATGCAAACAACTTCTGATGAGCACTTTGATTTCACACGGAGCACTAGGCTTCCGTCATATGCAATGTATCCTCACAGGCCTGTCAAGAAGCTTTACGAATAAACAAGGCTAGAAGTAACATGCGTATATGAAACCACTCTGAATACATTTGCATACACAAACATAGGTCTTTACAAACTCCATGTACACATACAGTCCACATGCACAGCTATGTCCATTATTTAATAAATTGCCAAAGTTTTTCTGGAATATTATCTCTTCAAACCCTTTAGACACACAGATCTTGGTTATATATGTAAATAATTTTAAAAAAATAATTTCAATAATCATTTATGTCTTACCTTCTCCAACGTGTATTTTTCTTCTTAATTACCTTCATTATTATTATTAGCTGAAATGCATCTGAGTCAGATAAAGAATGTTATCTCTTACAGCTTAACAAGGTCAGTCAGTTTTCATTTAACCTTCAGGCTAACAGAGAAAACATAGTATAGTTTTTCCACATACATTGTAATAACAACAGGCACAAAATGATGGAGAAGAGTATCAAGCTGGCCATGTCATTCATTCTTTGTTCTTCACTGGACAAGACTAGGCTTCTCAGAAGCCTGTATTTTCTGTCAAAGGTATTTCAGTACATGCACTAGTTTTCACTCTCACTAGTTTTTACCCTTTGCAATGTTTTACCAATTTATCAAAGTGTGGGATACAAATGTTTCTACCTATTAATAGTATTTAAAAATTCATGAGGTGGAATGCCTTCTATTTAAGCACCAAAGACAGGAAGCCATCATAGGCAATATATACACACTTTTTAAAGCTTGGTCTCTTATACAAGAGGGAAAATACTAAGACAGCCAGAAAGACGAAGGTCAAAGTCAAATCTCTCAGTGAACCCCACAAGCAGGCTATAACGAGTTTATGTGCTAAAACATTGATCTTATATCATGCTTCTAACAAGTATATGGAGTCTGTAAGCACACCAATTTGTTATTTGTGTTCTGTAAAGCATCTAAAGTTTTGCTGCTTGGTTCGCTCAGAGCTAACTTAGTGTCAACAAGGCTGACCAACTTAGGTTCTCTAACTGGCTTAACAATACCAGCTAAATTTGAGTATGAGATGTAACCTGACTGCAGAGAGGGACTCCTGAGTGCCCATGCCAAAGTAAACACTTATCTTTGCCTGTGCTTGTGTAAAATACCTGAGGCGACCTACAATTATCTTTCTGCTTTGTTTCATTTATTTCTATGTAGCCTTGAAACACATCATACATTTCTTGCTTCCCAGAATAGCTGTGATTCCATCAAATTTCAATACAGAGTGCTTCTACATTACTGTACTTCTTTCACAGAATGTATGAGTATACAAATATAAGCGTGTGTGTGTATGTGTATACATACACTTACTTTTTTCCTTTATATCTCTTAAATGATACACACATTTTTAAATTCTTATATTCCTAAAGAACCTCAGATCTATATTAATAAGCCTTTGGTTCCGTGTTTTTCAATTTCAAGTTCCTTCTGCTCAAAATATCTAATGTTCATTCTTATTTATTTGCATGAGCTGAGTTTTGTTTTTTTTTTTAAATAACATGGACCAAAACTTCAAATAGTTTAAATTGGACTAACTGCATAGGAGTCTGCAGAACCAGACTGGTATTTTGTCTTTCCTAAGTGGATTGCTCTTAGAATTGTTAAAATAGAATTCTGTGTTGCAAAGATCATGCACACATATTTTAAATAATTTTTTCCACGGAGGCTTTTTGGTTCCTAATCAGTGACTTCATAATCTTCAGACAAGCAGGTGTGCCAATTGTGATACATACTGTACCCTGTAAAAATATCCATTCACTTAATGAAACTACATTTTGGAGTCTGTGTAGCTAGAGGTTTGTCATGTTTTAATTTAAAATGCAGTTAGCAAAGGCTAGTCACAGAGGGGCTAAGCAGCTGGCTGTGCTTTAGAGAACTTAGTTTCTGATTTGCCAAAGGTATAACATCCAAATGCACTATTTGCTACAATCTACACTGGTTAACATTAAGATTACATTTATTTTCATGTTTGATTTAATTTCAAAGTTATACTGAAGTTCATTATTGGGCATCACTTTCTACAGTGTTATAAATTGTTTACATAAATATTAAAATTACAAATTTTTGTCCATAGGATATTTCTAAATAGCTTGTGAAGCAGCCATAACATGAGAACTTCCATGTAATTCTTGTCAATCAGTGGGAAAAATCAGGCCCTTTGGAGTCCCTTAAAGAAAGGTAAATATTATTTTATGTAAACAAAGCAGGACCAGATTTCTGACTTCAGTAGAAGTGTGTTTGCCTACCAAAAGAGAGGAGAGAAGGATGAGTAAATTTGCTCCTGCTTTTAATTGCAAACTTTCCTGAGCTTTGCTTTGCATAGGGATTTCCTTGCACCGCAGCAATCTCCAGCCTCCGTGCCCTTACACTACTGCTGCCTGCTGCATTAAGAAGGCATCCCGGCTGTGTGCCAGGAAGTACGCAGCAGATGGAGGGAGCAGACACAGATTTCAAGTACAGACACGGGCAGATGATTGCACGTGATTCAACCAGCAGGTGTGAAGCCATCCCTGTCTCTAATAATCAACTAGCACTGCACAGCTATGCCCCTGACCCATTGCAATGGCTACCAAAAATACCTTTAAAAGCGTTCTCTAATTATTTGGAGTTGTCTGCCACTCTCTTAAATGGCCAGTGCTGAAGTTATAGAAACAAGAGAAAAAGGCAGTCTTTTAGCTCAAAGTCTGAAGCAGAAGTGTCAGCCAAAAGACCATCCTCCCCACATGAGAACAACTTTCTAACACCAGGTTTCTTCCAGTCAGAGTGAATACCTTAGAGTGTCTGGCTCCAACTCCCCACCCTTCTGACCCCAGGTCTCCTGACAGGAATAGGACAGTCAGAGCTGGCACCCTTTGTAACCCATCATAGCTTGAGTATCTAAGAAGTGCTGAAGTACAGGAAACCTCCCAAAATGCCAAAGCAAAACACATTAAAAAAGTATTTCAGCAACAATTGTTTCAGTCTGGGGAAAACCATTTTACAATACTTTGTATTGTTATTGAAATAGGTTACACGAAAGCTTAACAACTAGAAGTTGAATTAAATATTTAGAAAAAATAGCTGTCATCCATTTGACCAAAATATTCATGAAAATATTCAAAGCAAACAAAAGAAATCTCAACAAATATATACTGTGAAAATCTACTGGCCAATATCAATAATTGTTACACCAAACTGAATTAGCTTAGATGTCACGTGAAAAGTTATTCTGGGTGTTTGGTACCACCTTTAATAGTCTGAAGCAACAAAGAAAACAGCCTGCATTAATTTGCTCTTAAATAACATAATCTGATCAGAAATTCCATTTAAATAACACCATCATTATGTTTCCTTTATGTCACTTTCAGAAACATAATGCTGTATCAAGTAAGTTTCTGTAAAGTATTTGGACTTTATGAGGAAGACTTAAGCTTGATAGCTCTGAAATCTCACCAGCTGTTCTATCAAGTATTTGCTCCAGACCTAGGTATCTTGCAAAAGCACCTGATACTGCATTTAAAATTCTCCTTTAGAAGTGCACTTCTTAGGGAAGTATTAGATCACCTAATACATCCTTCTGCATCTCTTAACTTTTACAAATGTAAGTCCAGGACTCTAAAACCAAAATGAACACAATCGAAATAAATAAGGAATACAGCACAATTCTGAAATGATGGGAGGAATCAGAAAATGATAGAAGTGTGAAGCTATATACCTCTGGAGAAAAATGGCAACAGAATGAAGATTTTGGAAGCTTAGATGATTGAAAACAATGATCCTCTTCCTAAATGAGAGTAAATTACAGAAAGCAAATGACTTATTTGCTAATTGTTGAGGATATATTCTGCATCTCCATGTTAACAAAGATTGTTTAGAAACTTATTTTTAAAAGTCCATTAGTATTAAAAGACAACATTAATATAATTGAGCAAACATCACTTTTTTCAGAAACTAGGAAAAAACATTGCACCTGCATTTGTAAAGCCTTAAAAGTAAAAAAATTTTGATTGTCCTATATTGTTCATGAAAGAGGAGAAGTTTTGAAGTAGATTCATTATAGTAAACTTCAGGACTTTGGGGCAAAATATATTAATAAATTTAAGTTAAAATAAAAGATTGTACTTGCAGTAAAAAATGCAACATCATTAGAGTAAAGTTGTTTTTAGAAATAAATGCCTGTTTAGATAGAAATATAGGTCCCAACACATATGTATGACCAGCTAAAACACTTGCGATCTTAAAAAAAAGATTAAAAAAAATTAAAAAGAATGGCAGAGGTAGGGTCAAGACATGAGCAAGGTAAACCTCAGCAACCAGCCCAACCCAAGCTTTATGTTTGCAAATCAAAAATAATTTTAAGTTAATGTTTCTGTCTTCTCCAAAGATGCTTCCCAAATGAAAATAAATCTAAGGGATATTTTTATTCTGCTCAGATGAAATTTTCTTTTCCATTGAAGAAAAATCTGAAAGTTTCACTCTACAGTGATAGATCTGGGGGAATCATGTGGAAGTTTCCCTCTTTTGTTACCTCCCATCCTAGCTTGGTTTTGCAGGGATTTGCAAACCTCCAGTTATAAATACCTCTGGATGTCCTCTGTGGAAAAGTAGTAGGTGGAAAAAAAATGCTTTCCTCCTGGTGCTGTCCTCTTAGCTTATCTCACCTTTGGTCCAAGAAATTTTCATCCAACAACCGGAACGTGACATCTCTGTCATTGTCATTGCTGGCTATACAACCCAATACAGTGATCCTTTGTCTTACGATATCTGGTTTTATACATCTGCTTCTCAATGTTTTTATATATTGTGAACATGCCATAAATCATGTGTTCTAATAGTTTTGGAGACCTTCTGGCAGATGTTTATAGACAAGAAAATAATATAATTTGACTTTAAAGCTAAGTGGGGCTTCCCAAGCACAGGGCTGACTTGAAAAACAAGCAATGTCTCAGCAGAACAGCAGAGGGAAACAGAGAGACAGTTCTAAGTATAGTATTAAACACCAATAATTGGTAGTGACAAAGAGGTTTGGTGCGTTATGTGAACTGATAAGTTTAAACTCATCGCATTTAAACTATAAATAATTGAAAGCTTGAGTACGTAGACTGACAGGCAGAAAGGGAGGTATGCAAATGAGAGCTATAATTTATTAGAATAAAGAAACTTTTAACTTACAACGTGCCTTTGCATGATTCTTCTTCATGACTCAACTTCAGTGTTCTAAGAATATGAGCGTGTGACACCTGCTTGCCCTATCAGATACTGAAAGTGTGGAAAAAGTTGTCTTCTAGAATCCTTGGTTTTCTGGAGCTCATAAATGAACTTTTAAAAACAAAATTCAAAGCCACATGAAATTAGACAAAATACAGAAAATATTTCCTAAAGTTTTTCCTAAAGTTTTGCCAGACCTAGTTAGCTGAAGTTTAATTTTAGTCCAGTTTCTCCCTAAACATCCCAGGACATTATTATCCATCTAAATAAAAAAGTTATTTTCTCATGGTCACCTGCATGAGAGTCAGTTGAGGATACGCAACAGGGCAAGAAGCCTTCTGTACTAAAATTTTTTATAGGAAGAAGGGTAGATTTGGAACTTGAAACCTCAAAAGATGCTTTCTCCCACTACTATTTTCTATTGATTTTAACTAGCTCATTTAATAAGACTTAGGTATTACATGCTTACAGTAATTTCTTTTTTACTAAACATTTTTAGGAAATGCTTTGCCCTTTCTTCATTCCTTTGTACCACAAAAGATGAGTGGCTTTTTTTTTTTTTCCTAAAGCCAAATGTGTTTTCCAAGCCACGTTCATGACAAAGTCTTTTATTTATAGAATTTGACATTCTTACAACTGACATAAAGGACTTTTCAGGTCTTCAGTATGCTATAATGACGTAATGAAATATTCCCTCTTGTAAAAAATATGAAGGTCTGAACTACATATACCTGGGTATACATGCATATACATATGTGCATGTATGTATGTGTGCATAGAAGAAAAGGTATATACTTCACAATAAAGAGAGGATGCTGACAAACCTAAATAAAGTCATAATAATACACAGACACGAAAGAAGAGGAGCAATCATTATTTCCAATTAACTATTCTGAACTAGAAACAAATATGTTAATTATTGCTGCTGGGTTTATGAAACTGCTGAATCTCTCTCGTAAATTAAAGGAAACTGCAGTGGAGATTTTATAGTTCACAGAATTTTCTCATGTAATTTATATGGTTTCACTACCTGCAGTGAAGATCTTCCTCCCCAGAATGTTTCGCCCAACAGTCCTTGACCTCTGCATTTCACACTCCACTGTCAATTCAGTGTTGATTTAGATAATGATACCATTCTCCATTCAGTTCATTCTGCTTGGTCTACTCTGCCATATTTCAGTCACAATGGCAGAGAACATAGTAACTGCTGCTTGTACAACACAGATGCTAACTATACCATAAAAGTGCTGCAGCAGAAATTTAGACAGTTTTTTGGTTAACATTTTTCTCTTTGGCCGACACGGTAGATCTTTCCTGTAGTATCCTAAGTTCTTTAATACTCAATTCACTAAATTCATCCTAAACACTACAGAATGCCCAGCCTTTGCGAACGTGCTAAATGCTCTGTGTGTGTGCACGCACGTGCGTGTGTGTGCGTAACATTCCAGCCAGAAGAATGAAGAATCCATTATAATTAAATCTGCCAAGATGGAGCATGATGAACAATCTTCATTTCAAATTTTATCTGCATAAATTCATACATGGCATATTAATTGTACATATTCTTCTTTTTCTGTATTTGAAACATTTCTCTAGACTTCATGACCTAAAACTGTCTTCCTAAATTTAACTGCAACAGTAAATTATATTGTATGTGTCAAAGTATTAAACATAAGCATCCTTTTAAGTGCAAATTTTTGGTTGGTGTTCATTCAATCATTAAAAAAAAGTGAAAATAAATAACCTTGCTGTGACAGATTCTATCTTCCTATCAGTCAGAATATGGTATGTGATTTTTTTACACTGTACAAGTCCTGTCTGCAGTTAGAGGAGACTAGCTGGCACAAGACAATTGCAAGCAGAACTGACAACTTGTGCTGACCCCTAGGAATTACACTGTTGTTGAACAGCCATGCAGCAGTAGCTTCTAAAATGCTCCTTAAAAAAATTCAATGAAGAACAAAAAAAGAAATATCAACATCCATGGAGGTATAAACAGCTTACAAGATTTGTTCTTAGTTGAATCTCCTTGAATCTTTTACACGTCTAAAAGAATACATAGTATAAACAAGTGTCCAATTCTCTGGTTTCCAATCCTAGAAGAGACTTAGGCACTTAAAGGTATTTATAGTGATCAGAAGTGACTGTTACCACAGAAAAGCCTGCCAACATTTGCCAGTAGAGCCCTGATAATTGACTGCATATATGCTATTTTCCTGTCCAGTTAGCAAGAAAAACACATAAGCTTAAGCCAAGAGTACTAAATCTTTCTGACTAGGTGAAAAGTTTCTTATACAGGTAGCGAAGTGGTTCTATGTGTGTTCAGACCTGAGAATTGTTTCCATCTGACCCCGAATCCTATAGCTTCCTTGCCGGAACAGCAAGAATTCAATGGCTACACCTCAGGGCAGCTACGTTCTTGGCAGATTTACTAAATATTCTTCAGAAAAAATAAGCATAATTTTAGATCATGATAGGAAGATTGGCAAAACTTTGTTGCTGGAAGGACAGATTTGCATGTGGCCAGGAGTTCTGCAGAATTATAACTGTATATGTTTGCGTCAGTACGTCTTTTAAAGAGCCCAGTTCACTGAAGTATAGTGTGAAATGGTAAATTCACAGCATGATCTTGGAATTTACCTGGCTTTGGACAGGACACTTATGAGACTGACAAACCCGGAAACACATGGCCAAATGTCATTTCTAGCTGTGAATGTTCCCCAAGAATTGCAACTCATAATACTGTCTGAGTTAACTTAGAACAGACAATCTCACTTGGAAATCAGCACCCTTTCTGAACCCCTCCTTGAGATAACTTATGTGACAGTACTTCTTACATCAGAAATTGACCCCTGGAAGAACCTGGAGGGATCTTAAGTACCTCATGATCATATAAGGCATCCCAGGTCTGAACTGTGAAATCTAAAAACTCCATTCAGCTGCAGCCCAGTCTCTACACAAAAAGGGTCTCCATTTAAAGCTAACACTTGAATTTGAAGTTTTCAAATATTTGAATTTGACCAAACTCTCATCTTGAAACATCAAATATATAGATATCTAGGAAATTTTGATTACAGAGCATTTCTCATGTACCCAGCACGACAGGACCAAAGGACATGGATTATTTTCCCCTTGAAAAGGTATTTTGGGATTCATAAAATAAGTATTCTTATATTAAGGCTCGTCTGCAAGGTTCATCACAAGGGTTATTCTCAGAGCTCATCTATGAAATCAGGCTCCACAGGAGGAAAAAAAAAAATAGCCAACTGCACTAATGCTCTTTTAATACCAAAGGGTAAGTTGCCAGGGGAAAATAAAACAAAAACTTACTTACTAATCAAAACTATTATGGAAAATCATACCTGAATGCATTGAACTTAGCCATAGAGAAGTGTTTCAACCACTAAAACGCATTTTCACTGAAAATCCTATTGCTTCTGCTCCTTGCTATACAGGCAGATAAGATACTTAACACTATTTCACCCATGTATACAGTGGGAAAAATATGAAATTACTTTTATTTTTGCTTTGCTTTTCCCTTCTATCTGCAGGTAAAAGTTGCTAACATTATGTATTTTTATTCATTTTTACTTGTTGTTTCTGTAAGTAGCCTCACCATTTTTGCCTTGATTGTAGAAAATTGTGATGTTGTTTTAAACTACGAAAATAAAGAAAGCGTCTGTCAGCACATTGAACTTATATCTGCTTACATAAGTATATCTGTCCCTCCTTATCTCAGCACTCCGTAGTGAGCCCAATGCTAACATGTAAACATGCCTGTTCAATTAATTTGTAATGCATTCCTCTGCATAGAGAAATAAAGAAATATTTCAAAATTAGGATATTCCCATGTGGTCCAGTAGCTTTCAGAGACAGTGGCTAGTACTAGATGCCTCGAAGGCACACACTGAATCTCCTGATAATACAGAATTACTATACTGCTAGGCACAGGTTTTCAAACCTAGGTAGCTATTGTTTTCATTCTGTGTAATCACATGAAGAACTTGGGCTACTTAATTCAGACACATTTCCAATATATTTCATTGTTTGTTCCTCATTCCTGTCCTAGGAAAGATGACATCTCACACACCCCTCAAAAAAAAAGAAATAATGATGAGTACAAAGAGGTCATCTCTAATTTATCTCCTCTTTGAAATAGCATTAGAAGTAAATTACTGGCTTTAAGCTCTTTATCATTTCCTAGACATCTTCCTTATCTACCATATTTTGTTATTGAAGCTGGGTAACCAATGTGAACACTGCAGTCATGAGGAATCACTTAATACCAAATGACTAGCAGTCTGGTCTGAGAGATATAGTCTTCACAAACAATATTACAAATGTTTCCATTGAAAATATTGACCAAATACTTATGTCATCTATTTCAAGCAAGTGGTAAGAAGAGGAGCAAACTCACAATAAATTGATGGTAATTAACAGTTTAATTTTTTCACACCTTAATGCATTTAGAAGATGACTTCTGAGCTATGCACTATCACCCTTTCCTTAAAAAGTTTTAGTAAGCTTTAATCTATCAACAAAGGACAAATCCATTCTCTAACATGGCATTCAGAAAACAATGAAAGAGAACATTCCAAGATCACATTGTCCAAATCAGAGGGTCATAAAGAAGAGAACAACTGAGTAACCAAGACTACCCTGAATAAGAAGACAAGTCAATGGAAAAAGCAGAGCCTTAAACTTGGCCACTATGGGTTAAGTTCCATTATGATTAGGCAATACAGTTCTGGAAAAGTCATATAAACTGTAAAAACCCTCCGCAGAGTTTATAAACTCCCTGATGAAGACAGAAAGACCAGAGACAGATAGAGAAAGAGCGCCAAACACCAGAACCTCAGCTAAAACCATCAACACTCAGTTGCTGCCAGAAATATTCAGCGTGGTACTCCTTGAAAACTAAAGCAAACTCTGAAACAAAGAAACGTATTTCAGCTTTCAAACTGATACGAGACATAAAATTCCAAATTATTTCTGCTGGAGTCAGCAAGAAGGAAAACTGAGCCAGAAAGGCAAAGGAAAACATAAGAAAGGAGATGAACTGAATAAAAAAATCGAATGACAAGATTAAAATTGTAACACAACAAAGCCATTGAATATCCTGCCATGGATGCGTAGGATAAATGAGACTGAAGCAACATACAGCTCAATCAGTAGGACAGAATGGAGACACTCAATGACATCCAGAGGTTACCAGGTTCTTCAGGACCATGATTTTACTGGTTCAAAGAACCAGAAATTTAGAACTAAGATTTCTGCTAGCTGACAGAATAGTTTTAATACTAACAACACCCTTTGGCTTGTAAACCACTTCCTAAACTAAATGAGGCCCCATACAAGACCTATAGTTTGTACCCGATCAATACAGCTATCTTTCAAAGTACCTAGGAGAAAATACTGGGTTCTATGGCTTCATAGTACTAACCTGAAGTTAGACTGAAAAAGTGATAATGACTAAACGCAAGGGCAATATAGAGCAACATAGAATAACACAGAGATTTTTAACGAAAATTTCAATCCATCATGTCAGCAAAGGTTTTAAAATATAGAAAATAAGCTTTGTGATCTATTGCTATATGCATTGCAAAAGCACAACATATTTTTAGCTTTTGATTAAGAAAAAAGAAATTTTAGCACATGACACAATAAATAGTTAAGAAATCTAGTGTGCATATACTGCATTTATAATTTTGATTCAGATGTGTAATACAATAAATACAAATAAAACTGCACAGCAAATATCTGTCAGACAATTTTCTTGCTTACAACTGATGTTACATAGCCACAGAAGAAACTCATGAAGAAGATGTCAAAATATCCATTGACCTTCAGCTGGAGACTTTAAAGAATTCTTTCACAGGGAGAAGACATGCAGAGTTAATATGTTTCAAAAAGGTGAAAATATGATGTTAAATATATTATTAGAACTAAAAATAGCTAAGAAGCCAAAACTGAACTTCAGAAGATCAAAACTCATCTTTAAACCAAATCAGCTCCTCTCACTCCTAAATATTCAGAGAGGGACTCCAGGAAATAATCAGAACATCTGCCATCCTGCTTATACTTATGCCACTGAGTCAGAGCTCTTAAAAGATACTGGTGGTAGCATGTAACTTTTAGAGCTCTCCAGTTCTCTTTTTACAGCCTTTCTTCACAGGCAGAGATCTTTGAAGCATGCTCTTGTGCCAAGAAGGATTGTGACTGGCTTTCACTACCTTCATGGTGCAAATCGTCTGGAACTAAACTGAAAACTCTAATGAAATGTTAAGATTAAGGGGGTGAAATGAAGGGAAAAATACTTCTAATTTATTAGCCCATTCACAGCAAAAGTTGAAGTGTCTTGTTTTTACGTGTACCATACATCAAATGGCATAATTCCATAAGCAAAGAAGGTTTAATTAACCATGTTGACCTAGCAGACACAATGTAAAATCTCATTACTTTAATTTTCTAATATCCAGGCAAGCTTCTCATAGCTTCCAAAAAGCAAGAGGCATTAAAGGTTTCACAGGTTACCCAGCACTTTTATATTTCAGAAGGCAAATTAGATAGCTATCAAAGTCTTTAGAAGTCAAACTAAGAAGGAAACATAATGAGTGAAGCAGTCCACAGAATACCTCAGTATAAAATTAAAATCACAGGAAGCAAGAAACGCATTTTGTGTGAACATGAAAGAAATAGTTGTTCCAAAAAAATGAATCCCATTAGTAGCATTAAAACTGGGCCATCTGGAGTTGAGTGCTGCGTTGTCCTCCCAACCACTTGCTTGAGGCTTATAAACATCATAATCATAAAAGCATGCTTCTAGAGGGAATAGAAACTGCCCCAGGTAACCATGCCTCTGTTAAAACAAGATGATTTAGACCTCAAAAGTAAATAGGCCACAGCTATTGCAAGCTAAAGAAATTAGGATGAGATAAGGTAACACCAGAAAGGTAACAGCTTCACCAATTTGTAAATGAAGAGCAATGTATGCACTCCTGTGGAGATTTTCAAGGACATGGAAAGAAATTTGCAAACTGTAACAAAATTCTGCTTCTGTTCACATTATAGCGGGTACTATATTGCAGGACTGCCAGCAATATGCTGTTTTTCTTCCCTTAGCCATGAGAGGACATAACTATCAGCTTTTTTTCTAGCATTAGGCCTCCATTAAGTGGTTTCTTACTGCAAACAGTGAAAATAATATTAGAGAATTCGAAGGATGAAAACAAGCAGAAGAGATATTCCAGTTTCAGCAAGGCAAGTGAGATATTTCCCTACAGGCTAGTACATTTTGACAGCTTCTCCTCTCCAAATTTCATCTCAGGACTGATCTGCTACTCACTAATTACCTGTCTTCTTGCTCAGCCCCATGTGTTCCCTGTCTCGAAATCTGAGTTTACTGCTTCCCTTTCTTGCTATTTTAGAATAGTCTGTTCTCTGTGTTCAGAATGAGCAGAATACTTTTGAGTACTGCAAGGTAGCAAGCAAGACTCAGGCAAGACATTAGAAAAAAATTCCAGCAGTAAAAATAGTGAAGCACTGATATAAGAGCAAGGATAAAGCAGGATCTACTTAAAACATTAGAGGTTTTGTTCTCCTGTTAAGCCACAATGAACTGCAAGTGGAAATCCAGCATAATTTTATTGACTTCAGCTACTTTAGAAGTGCTATATATCTGTAAGGATAATTTAGCCCTGATTTGGGTAAGGTGTTATTTTAATATGCTTTTAATACACCGGGAGAATATTACCATTGCCAAAATTACTCAAGCCATTAGAACCAAAGGAAAAGCCACTTCTTATGTTCAGCATATGGTCCAGTTAATTGATGAAACTCAATCATCCCCAAGGACACACTTGTTACTGATGTATTGGCTGCACTTTGAGACTCCAGTCCTAGAGGCAGTAATGGAAGTATCTGACACATCTGGGTACCAACATCTATGAGACTGAAGGAAAATGCTTTACAGATATGAAAATAACCCAGAAAATCACTGCCTAAAGGTCTTCCGTGTAGTATTCTCATCTATTTTAAGCTATAAGAAGAAAAAACAAGGGAGGGAAAGTGTTCCTTTGAAGAAAGAAATATTTTCTGAATAATACTGTCTTTAAAAGAAAATATGTTGTCTGTGTTACTCTAACAATTTCAGTGGACAAATTCCTCTATTTGCCCCAAAAATAGAATAAAGGCCCAATTCGCATATACGTTGTTCCAGTTTTATGCTTGTGTATCACCTTTGATATATGTGCATTTTTCTATAAACAGATTATGGTGAGTTTATTCAGGACTGAAATAAGTAAATGCAGCAGATTATTTATCTTTTAATCTAGTTACAGAAGAGTCTTGTTCAGGAGTAAGTGCTTATTTAGAGGTCCACAGTTGTTTAAGCCTTGTCATCACTACTTACTGCCAGACTGAACAGGTAATTCATTTTTACTTAAACCAGCAAATTGGTTTGATATTTATCACCATGGAGCAGATTTGAACTGATAACACAACCTTGCAGGAGAAGCACAAATCCATTCTACAAAATATGATGGAAGGATAAAGAAATAAAATGAGAGTTTGACACTTTTTAATAATAAACTAAAACTGTAGTGTTTCCAGATATTGGAATTGTGCCAGATGAGCTTAGTACATCAACTGCAAGGCAGGCAATTCCAGTGTAGTTATTGCTCTGCTTAACTGAAAAGTAAGACCGTGAACATGGATTTATTACATCCCAAATATGCATTCATATCATTGACAGCCAGGGTCTGAGAAATGCCTTCCTGAGCTCTAGAAGAGTTTTCAGGCACACAAACTTCTTCCTACTTTCTTAGGTCCTTCTCCAAAGTAAATTTTAAATTCTGTTTTCCAACTCAATCCACTCCAGATCTTCTATCTTGCCTATTTTTGGCATACATGTCACAGCTCTAGTCCTTCAACTGCCTCAAAGAAATTTCATAAAGCATTTGCTACAAGAACAAACAACAGAGGTTTATTCTTAGGTAAAAAGAATCTTACCATGTACAACAATATAGACAAATCATGATAAATAATGATCTTCCTATACAGATGCATAAACGGTGTGACACTCATTTAATGCCACTAGACTTGCGAATTAGAAACAAACTTAATAAACATTAAATAAAAAAGAAACAGTCAAAAATGCCTGTTTTCACACACCTGTGTGTAGCAATTAAATTAGCCAACATGCACTCAGCACTTCTGGCATTTTCATGGCTTTAGTTATAAAACCTTTGCAAAATAGAATGCAGTTAGAAACATAGTTCAGATATAACTTACTAACTTTACGAACATTGATATTATGAGAATTATTCTTTGCATGTCCTGTATCACTATAAATCATTCAAACTACTGAATACAGTTACCAAGATGAAGGTTGGTACAATTGAAGAACCTGTACTACTCTCCAGAGAGCTTTGTCCTAAACTACCTCGCTACTCAGTGAGGGTTCATGCTAGATTATTACATGAGGTCTATACCGCTTTAGAGCTTTAGGCCTATTTGTAACTATAACACTGACTTCTAAAATGATGATATGACCTCTCTTCTTTAAGGTCTGGGCTTTGTTTTGTTTTGGGTTTTATTTTTTGATGTGGAGGTGAATATTTTGGTATCTTACTAGGGGAGAGTTAATTACTTGATCTTTTAAAAACCTAGATTATGGTGTCCGGTCTGAATTGCTAGTTATTGTCAAAGAATGCAAAGGTGAATGTTAAATATCATTAAAGAAAATTACTATGCCTGGGGTAGAGGAAAGGAGGCATAAGCAAAGCTCTTTTTGCCAAACAAAGCTTATGGTGGTTTTTTTTTCCATTGTGCTTGTGAAACACAGGGGATGCTCCTGATACCTGTTGCTACAGAATGAAGATAGGCAAGGGCAGAACCTTGAAAAGCTCAGCTTGATTTCTCAGCTGGGTAAATTCAGGACCTGAGTTAATTCTGATATTACAGATAATTCTACATTCTGCTGCATTACAATATATTATTTGATATCTGAAAAAATGGAATAACTGTTTTACTGACATGCCTAACTCTAGACATGCTTGTTAAATTGTATCCTCATTCATAAGCCATACAATTATCATTATCAGTGGCCTGTTTAACAGAAGACTTGCCATAACTTAAAATGAATATACTTTGCTGTGTTTGTATACTAGCTACATTAGTAAATACCTGAAATTTACAGTACACCAAATTAAAAAAAAAAGTCTGGAAACAGAAGCTATTTGCAGAGAAGACCCGAGTTCCATAGTGTGCTACCTCACTTGCTTTCTATCTTATGGTTTCAATTTCCTCATACAGGATTTTAAATCAAAAGTAAATGCCGAGAAGGCAATGGAACAATACTAAAGGAAAACCAAAGCAAGTGAAAAGAGAATTCAGAATTCTCAGTCTGACCTTTACAACACCATAAGCACTTCTTTTTATATCTCAGGGAAAAAATAGCAGAGGCCATTAGGGATTCAGCCCTGTTCTAATACAAGTTGAACTCTAGCACATAAATACAGTGGGGAAAAAAAAGGAGTTAGGAAATAAGGATCCAAGAAACATTATTTTTCCTCTTTTGCTTCTGGAAAAACATTTAACAAAATATGGTTTCCATTACATCTATATACTAATTTTGACATGCGCACAATGGTCAAATAATAGAAAAACTTTAATTTTGAATTTATTTAATTAAAATTTTGGAAGAGTATGGTGGGAACTCCTTTTTCCTGTTGATTCCACAACATCTGCTATTTCTTTTCTACCTGAGCCAAAGGAAGTCAAAGCTTCTGATCATGCACAGTAAGATCACAAGCTACATGAAACTGTCTGCCCAGCCAGAGTTTCCTGTTTGTGTATTCTGCCATTGCTTCTAGCAGCGGTTCACTGAAGAAGGCAGCTGATGCACCAACAGCTAGCTGCTGTTAATGTTGCACGTGGCAAGCAGGCAAGCTTTTAACTTAAGGTGAGTAGGAAAAAAAAAATCTCACGATGGAGACTGAAGGAATCTAAAATGGTCCTTCTGGTTTTGATCAAACAGATATTATTCCACATTGACATGTAGGCAGCAATTTAGCCTTCTGCACTACAGATAAGAGGCAAAGATAAATGATCGTCCTTTTCTCTGTCAGATTTCTCTCACTGCTTTGTAAAAACAAAATACAATTTTCCAAAGATACATCCAGTATTTCATTTAGCATTATTTCTCTATGACATCAAGAATGACTGACCCAATTGTTCTATCGATCCTACTATAATTGGTTGTATACTCCCCTCTTAACAGTAAGGTTTGTTTCTTCCTCAGTCTTTTCAAAATCAATTCATCTCCATTAAGCTCATTTTAGTTACATCTAACATTACTTATCCCCACAGCTCTATACTCATACTGCCAATTCTTGATTCATGTTTTTTAGGAAAACATCTATCTTTATCTGTCTTTGTTTCACTGACTACCAAGGATGCAGTTTAGAAGTCATGTAAATTCTGACCAAAGCTACAGATTCCAGAAAAGTAGTCTAAAATAATTTGTCTTTCTAAAACTCTCTTTTCTGAAGAGTGATACACAATTAAATGTTGATCACCTCAATTAAAAAAAAAAACCCAAACCAAACACAACCAAACAAAAAAACCATAAACTTAAGGAATGCATTGCTGTAAAATAAAGGTATTTTTAAGTGGTGAAAGGATATGCCTTTATTTTATTCAGTTAGCAGACTATGATTAATCATGTAAGCAGAGTATATATTGCACATTAAATGTGGAGCACAGTCTTCCTTCATCTAGAGTACAATTTCAAAATGCAAATACATATCCATGCTTCAAAATCCCCAAAATCTCTATGCACTTCATTATGAAATATTAACATGCATAGCATGAACCGACTGGCACTCTATGGCTCATTTGGAGGATACTATTCCCCATATGACTCCTTGGATAATGTATTTCTACAGAGCAATTGTTGAGGGTGGCAGTGGTGCACAGACTAAAAGCATACAATAGTTTTCTGTTGCCTATAATTTTGCTGAATTTTTGCATTATCATTTCCTAGGTTATCACCTCTCAGGCTTGGTCTCTCCATCTGGGGAATTTTAAAGAAAATTTCAGGGAGAACTGTTCCACCTTTTTCAAGAATGATGCTAGGGGAAAATAGGTAACTGCCAATTACCAAGAATATTCTATGTATGAACTTGAAGAGCTCTCAGACTTTAGGGGAAAGAGATACCTACCAGAAAAAAAAGCAAAAACAAAGAACCACAACTCCTGCCTCTTGCTGCCAAGTGAAATTGCACCAAGATTTGATCCAAATTGAACTCTCCAGAAATCACCAGCAAATCTTGTATGACACACATTGCCCTGCCTCTGACCCAGACAGTTTGCATATATTAACTCATCATGCTTCACAAAGCGGATCAGAAATTTGCTGATTGCCTTTTATTAGAAAAGTTACTGTAAAAAACTAAACATGACAAGGTTTCCAGTCTCAGTGCACAGTCAAAAGAATGACTTTTATAGATGCAGCATGGGATGGCTCACCATGATGCAAGAAAAACCACAGCCGACTCCCTCCTTCTCTTACAGAAGAGTCAGCATCACAATAACTACTAATTAAAATCATGATAAAAAAACCCTGGTATAAAATCCATAGTATCCTTCACGTCTTGGCCCATTAATACTGACTATCTAAAATCAGAGGAGAAAACCTCCAACGAGAGATTTTATGAAGTATGTACAGTTCCAGAGCAGATAACACTAATCTGTCTGCAGAGCATTCACACACTTTGCACCAGCCCTAGTGCTCCAATAGCCATGCAGTCAATCTGCTCAGAAAAATCTGCCTGGTTCTCAGGGAGCCAGATCAACTCCCCAACCATTTACAACAGAAGGGGCTTTCACAGTTTGGTCCTCAGCTGGATCGGTTTCCTGACCAAGCAGGCTGCAATTGCTCATGTGAAGAAAAAGAGTGGGATTCAGGACCTCTCTGGTCTAGAATTTATGGTCTTAATTTTAATTTTTTTTACCATGGTAAGTAGCTGAAAAATTGGACAAAGATACATTTGACAGAACCAGATATAGAACTCAGACTTCAGATACTACATCCTTCACTCATATATACACAATGCCTTTTAAATAGTCAGGTTGGTATATCTGAGGTTTAGACTGAGAACTCGTGTTACTAGCGCAGCACGTTCTAACCTGACTTTCCAAGTGCAAAATGCAACATACAACTTTTGAGCAGTCACGTGACAAAAAGCAGCTTGTCGTATTCTCCGTTGTTTGAAAATAAAAGATAACATTCTATTTGCAGAGTCCAATATAAATCCAGAGTAGCCCTATACTCTTTTATTTTGATGGAAATCAGGATCTGATCTAAAAGTCTGTGATATTCACTGACTACAAAATAAGAGTGCCAATATTTACGGTGCAGTTTGTTGCTGGAGGGGGCTGAACTACTAGACCTTCATGCTCTGACTGGTAGGGTCTGTTGCAAAAATGCACACTTATAAAAATTGACGGAAGTCAGTACAGCTGCACTGGCCCACTCTGCATGTGTAAAAGTCTTATAAAAATATAATTTAAAAAGTATTGCTTAATATCCCAAGAAGCTCTTCCAATACTGTATCATTTGATTGACTGATACAGCAGAAACGCACACAGCCAGCCTGAGGAGATCAGGCTGGCAATGGCATATGCATGATTACACCATCCATTTCTTCCAGTTATTTTTCCTCTGTGTTTATTGCAGTTGTTTCTCATTTGTAAATGAATGGCAACGTATTCCATCATTTTAAATTAAATTTCATGAATTTTAGTACTCATGAATCTTGAAGACAGATTGCAGCAGCTGGAGCCACAAACTAAGAAAAATAATGTTAATGGTCTTAAATTATCCTGTAAAAACACCCAGAGATGTCGCTCCCTGAGAACGGCTCCTGTGGAAACTGTCATAAAGAGAATGGGAGGAAGAATTAAACACTATCACAAGTGCTTTTATTTCAAAGAATTCAAACTGAGTCTTAGTGGTTCTTCCCCAATGCCAAAAGTGTGAATTTCATCATCTGTTATTATTGTGAACATCTAAACAATACATTAACTTAACCTTATGTCTTCTTCACTCTTTTGTCGATTTCTAATTATTTTACTAGAAAGAACAGTATTAGCTTTGTTTTCAAATCAAAAAGGAATTATTGTGAGTAATGATGACCATTTTTAACAAAATTATTTATCAATAAAGTATTAAAATATCTAAGAATACATACTTTTTAAAAAATAATTTAGTGTTGCAGCAATCTGAGCAAGCAAATAGAACAGGCTAATGAAAATTTGGTATTTTTTTTCCAATTGTCCAGTAAAGCGAAATAAACGTTCTAGCTAATGAAATCTAAATTTCACCTAGACCTAAACACCCTGGAGATGAGAATCATGTCCATAGGAAGGTGTCTTTCTGCCAGCTGAAAGATCTGGAACATTTTACAGCTTCCCTACAATCTTTGCTTCTGGCCAAGATTTCCCCAGGTGCTGTTATTCTGGTAGACAAATAAAATCCACTTTTGACAGAAACTCTAGCAGCAGGCAGTATGCCAGTGGGTTGTCTGAAGAAAGGTGGACCCTGACAGACTGCAGGACACGGATGGTGCTGTACTCTGTACTTCAGCCCCCACAGGGCTGAGAGGAATCAAAGCCCCTCTTAGGGTTTATCTTGGCAATTCATATTTGCAGTGTGCTAACTGTCCCGCACTAATTCCTCCCATGGGCAAGTATTAAATTGACCTGGGATCTTAATAGCTGTTCAACCTGAATCACCTTAAGACTTTTCCCAATGACCTTGCTGTCTGCTATGTCTCTCAGAAATACACGCTTACCACCTCACCTCCTTTTTCCACCAAGTCATTTTATATACGTGTATAGTATACCGAGTCTTACATCTGCCTGGAATTACTGCTAAGTAAGAGGACTATCTGAAATGAAGACCAGTTTGCCTTTGCAGAAATAGGCCCTTACATTATTTATAATAATAGTTAAGAAATAACAAACAACTGGAGGCAGCAGAAAAGTGTTGGTTTTACAGTAATGCTACTTACACAAAATATGCAACTATATATTTAAATAGAGTTCAAATACTGTAGGAACTTGACATAGCTTCAGTTTTATAATCTTTCCACATCCTGATATATCACTATTTTGATAAACATTATAATTTTTTCAGATAATAAAAAAAAAAATTTTTGTTTCTATAGAGCATGTAGAACCATTAAATGGAGCTCCATGTTCAGTGATGAGATATAAAATTAATGAAAACACAAGTATTTACTGATAGGAAAGAAAACAGTCTTACATAAAATTGATAGATTACATAAAGATTACATATATATAAAAAATGTGAATATCAATTAATTTAGTTCATTAGTTCAAGTAGTTCAGAGGTGTGACAGAAGTCTCCAACTTTCAGGATAGACACAGCAGTTTCTATTACTTCCTTCCCTTCCT
Organism: Grus americana; assembly: GCF_028858705.1. Taxonomy (NCBI): domain Eukaryota; kingdom Metazoa; phylum Chordata; class Aves; order Gruiformes; family Gruidae; genus Grus; species Grus americana. The sequence continues at coordinate 7,729,266 of NC_072856.1, forward strand.
TCTGCCAACAACATGATTCTCTTGCAGAGTTTACCATTCATTTGGAACACTGCTGCATTTATCTATTAAATTCACACCTGTCTGTCCAAACTTTTCAGGTTCACAATTTTCTCTGGTTTTGGAAACATTATTTTTTATGCTAGTATGATTCAGATTATTTAATCAAAAGTACCATACTCACCCTAAGCAGGTAGACAACATGAAAGCATAAGACCCTTAGCCAACATAAAAAAGGCCTCTTTCTCTCTGACAGTGGCAGAATTGAATAGACTTTAATAGGAACCAAATCAGATGTTCTGCCTAACAAGATCCATTTTAAATGTAAATTTTCCACTATGTCCTCCATTATCTTTATTTTCTGTATACTTTTTCCTCCCCCCTCCCCCCCCCCTTTTTTTTTTCTTCTTAGAGCTAAGCAGAAAGTTTCTGGGTTTAAATTTTTAAAAACCTAGGTTTCATGCACTCATATGTCTTTTCAGACCAACTATTTGGAATCCAGTAGCCCACAATGAAGAAATCCTTCCTCTTCCAAATAAACTGATTTCATTATTTACACTTTCAAGCCACAGTCATTAATTCCTCAGAATGAATGAAGCTGGTTTAGGGCAACAAATAGTTAGCATATGTTTCACGCATTTTTTCCCCCCTAAAACTAAGCAGACCTACATTTGTGTAATTTCTCATCTGCTCTTGGGTAACTTCAGTGCTACCATCTGTGGGGAAGCAAGCTGCTTTATCAGCAAACATTGAGCTATATTCTCAGGGAAAAAAAAAAAAAAAGCAAAGAAAAGAAAAAAATAATGAAGGATTTTATGAATAGGCTGTCTGAAATAACCATTATGCAAGCATCTCCTTTCTCCTGGATAAACACACAAAAAATACTTGTTTACAATTATAAGTAATGTTCTATTTCTCTCTCCCACCAAAAAATTTATTCTGGAAGATAAGAAACAAATTATTTTCACATTTAACAATGCTTATTCTACAATGTGTGCTCTAGGTTGTGCATATCGTCTTAAAAAATTAATTTAATAGAGGAATTAATTCTTGAAAGATTGCTTTTTCGGATGGTCTTGATTTTTTTTGTTAAATTTTCATGAAACGTAATGATATTTTTCTTTATAAAAATAAGGATTTTAGAAAAAGGTTTTTTTCTTTTTTATTCTACGTGTCTGAACAAATTAATGAAATTTGCACTAAGAAAAGAGACTTCAACATACTGTGGCCAAAAAATCTCCCCAAAACATTTTCCAAAGAAATGAGTACATATTTTCATTTAAAGTTGGTAGTGAAAATTTCAGCCCTGAAGAAGAAAACTCATAAGCTTCTTATGAGGAGAAAGCCTTTTTTTGGAAAAGAGGCCAAACTCAAATAACAACTAAAGAAAGGGTTACTCTCAACAGGCTTGGAACAGCAGGGAAATATCAGCTCAGTCATTCTCTTAACTTAGGCAATTTCTACTGCTTTATAATAATGATGCAAAACGTTAAATATGAGATTAGCCTTACTCAAATGACAACCCCACAGATATTAACAGGAAATTTTCATAGAATCATAGAATGGTTTGGGTTGGAATGAACCGTAAAAGAACATCTAGTCCAACCCCTCTGCCATGTGCAGGGACATCTTTTACTAGACCAGGTTGCTCAAAGCCCCACCCAACCTGACTTTGATTTTTTTTTAATTTGGTGAATCAAAAATCCCTTTGCACCACTCTAAATAGAGGGGGGGTGGGGTGGGGGCGAAGCCAGAAAGACATGTGTTTCTCTCAAAGTAAGACAAAGCAGGCAAAGCAGAATCTTGCCTTAGAATTTTTCACTATATTAATGGCCAGTCCCTGAAAACCAGTACCTAACCTAACCACACGCACATAGCAAGCTAATTGCAGGGACTAAACATAATCTGGAAAACCCAAAGATAAAATCCTGGCTGCCCTAAGTCAATAGCAAGTACGCTACTCCTACCTTATTTCAGTGTGTTTGTACATCAATGAGAACACTAGGCTGATATGCACCCCACTTCTCTATACTGCCTCATTGAATCAGTACATTAATGAAATACTCAGGCATACAGCTTCTGCTGGAGAAACGATGCTGATAATGCAATTGAGGAAAGTATAACTTCTACCAGTGGGGGAGCAGGCCTATGATTTTATAATTTGTATTTTTAATCACAGAATTATTATCTTTCATTGATTGACAGTGAAAAATGACAGGCTGAATTCAAATCCCTATAAAAATTTGGTCTTGAAAGCAGACCATCCAGCATTATAGGCATTCATAAGTATTTCTAATGATGGAGCTGTATGTGGAGGATAGAGGTAGGCAGGGTAAGGTGAGGAGAGGAAAGGTAGGGTATATATAATAAGCTGCAAATACAAATGTAAATACTTTAATGTAAATTACTACTGAAGTCACCTCAAAGTGGAAAGCTGTCAAATTAAACCAGCATTAACACGCAATACTAGGTAAAGATAGGCTCTCAGGATGTCTATTGATATCTTTAGATCTAAGAGTGAAAAAAAAATCATTTTAGCCAGCCGCTCCTCCTTATACAGACCTTTCCCAGACTCTCACAAGCTGTTTGCACAATTTGTCATATGGAAAGCAGTGGAAGAGCAGATATATCATAAAGCTTGGTTTTTTTAATGACAATATTTAAAAAGTGAAAGGTGAGAATTATTTGAAACAGAAAATTATGTCAGGAGTTCAGCAAAAGCAGGGGGGTGAGAGAGAATATTAACCAAGAGATTAAAAGAAGCTACATAAAAGGTCTTTTATATTTCTTTACTGCTTAATTTCATGGTTTCCTTATTCATTCAACAATAGTGATTTTAATTTGATATTCTTCATATAAAGAAAATTCCTTATCTGGCAGACACCACAGAGAAAGAGGAACTACACTAGCATAAGTGACAAAAACAAGTCCTCCATGTTGTTTCTAAACTGAGTGCCAACTGACATCAGATAAAAATTAAAAATGGACAGAACTCTAACATGAAAACAGAGCCTTTCAGCTGAGAGACTTCAGCTTGTTTAAAGAACTGCTGAGGAAGATTCCTGGGAAGCTGTCATGAGGAGAATGGTACCAGGAGAAGAAAAAACTTAAAGACTTATCAAAAGCTCAGAAAGAACTCACCTGAGTGTGGAGCAAGATTGTGAAATTTGGAAGAAGGCCTACTTGGCTGAGCAAGGAGCTTCTCAATAAAACACTAGAACATAGAATGGTTTGGGTTGGAAGGGACCTTAAAGATCATCTAGTTCCAACACCCCACCCCCCCCCCCACCCCCGGCAGGGACACCCTCACAACTAGACCACGTTACCCAAAACCTCATCCAACCTGGTCTTAAACACTTCCAGGGATGGGGCATCCACAACCTCTTTGGGCAACCTGTTCCAGTACCTCACCAATAAAAACATAAAAAACAAAAACAGATGTCTGGAAACAAGGGCAGGCAACAAAGGTGGAGTGCAAAAGCTATGCTTTGATACTTAAGGAAAAAATCAAGGAGGCCAAAGCCCAGCTGGAGCTAAAACAAGAAGGGAGTCTACAGGTATGCCAGTTACAAATGGAAGTTGGGGAAAGTGAAGGTCTGTTGCTGGATGGAAGACAATCTTGTAACAAATGATACAGGAAAGACTGAAGTAGTTGACAACTTTTTTGCTTTGATCTTCAGAGGAAAGTCAAGTCTCCATCTCTACTTCCAGATGAATCAGCACATTTTGGAAAGCAGAAGGACAGCTAACCATGAAGGTGCAATGGGCTAGAGACTCCATTAAAAAGTTTCTTGTATTCAAATCCACAACGCTGGATGGGATTCATGTGAGGGTGTTGAAACAGTTGGCTGAACATTTCAGTCACTCTTAGTTTACCAAGGGTCACATTCCTGTCAGCCATGTCCTCAGAAAACTGAAAAGTCTACTCTAAGTCAAGAGACGTGGACAGAAATGAACCTGAGACCAAGATTCCCAATCCCTTTCAGAAATTATCACAAAAGCTGGGTTCAGAAAAAGACAAGCTGTATCCCTTCTTAAATAAACAGTAAGACAGGCTGGAAATAGGATAGCTGGTATGAAGGTAGCAGCTGAAATAGTGATGTGTAGATCAGAGCAGATGCAGCACACGACTCATTTCTTTGGCCTTCTATGGTGTCTAGCATGCATGGGTAATCCATTCTCCAACACCCACATGCTAAAAGTGTCACATTTAGTGTGCCCTCCAGGAACAGATTAGATTTAGGACATTTTCCACTGATTTCTGTGGCTTTAAGACAGAGAAATGTTACTTTAATTTGGGATAGGAGGAGCAATAAAGAACCTTACTGAAGAAATAGTTATTAAATAAGTACTGAAGGCTAGTAACTCAGAGTGTGTCACTTTCCATCCAGTAAATCTGGACACCATGTACAGATCATTTCACCCATTGCACTGAGCCTTTTTTTTCTATTTTTAATAAAACATATGATATACACATCTAAAAAACAGTTTAACACTAATTACTTTCACCCTCCTTTAAAAATGACAGCTTGATTTTGAACAGGTAAGACTTTATAGAAGCTTTCTGCCAGTGAGGCAATCTGTGAGCAATCACACTCACTTGACTATTTGTCAGTGTGTAATACACAACATATTAAGCTTCTGCAAAATAAACACTTGCAGATTCTACACTGAATGTTTTTTATGCATTTGTTCTCCAAAACACAATGTAATGCTAAATTTAGCAATGCGAACATATGAGCTAGTGTCGACACAGCCAGATTCAGCTGCCTTTAGGGAATACTGCATCTGGATCCTTTGCAAAGTACAGGAATTGACCAAGAGCAGTAAACTTAACAGCGTAAAAATAGAATACCGTCTGTTTTCTTTCAGGAGCTACATTATGCCATAACACACTTCAGTAATGTCTACATAGCATTGGCAACCACACACTGACCTCCCTTCCCCCTTAAGACAGATAAAGAACAAGAGCTACAGCTGCAATAGATTGTCCTACACAACAAGCAGAGGTGAGCAGGACTCACTCACAGCTCTCAGCTGCTCCCTTTTCTGTGGAAAAAATAAATGTGTCTGCTTGAGTTTCTACGGTAAGTGGTAAATCAAAGAAAAGGATTTAGGGACACCAGTATCACCAAGAGAATTGAAAATTTCACCGTCATCCAAGCAAGAATCAAGGGGAATTACTAAACAAGTATCCTTTACATTCAGTTAAATGGTTTCATTCTGACTGCAGATGAGGAACCACTTCTTGGGGATAAAAGAGGTGGCGCATCATATCAATAATATCACTGCCGCTATTGCAATAACATCTGGTGACATTTGCCTAGCTGGATATCCTCTGTACCAGTCTAGACTATCAGGTTCACTATAGAGACAAACACCCCTAGAAGGTGTTCAGATTACCTGGGATCATTTGCTCTTTAGAAGTACCCAGTTGTCTCAATTATAAAAGGAATAGGGCAACGAACTGAGATTGGACCAGTATCTTTAAGATAGACAAAATTTATAGGTATTGTCATCTATCCTAAATGATAACCTTTGTCCCTAGATAAAGAATAAACTAAAGTTCTGAGGATTTCAAACAAGGAAAGGAATAGGGTCAAGCACAGAAACAATCAAGAGGTCTAGTTACATGAAATATTATAGCCATGGTGGATTGTTTTCAGACAGCACACACGAAATGAGATCAAATCCTCCTAACTCCATTCTATTCTATGAATTTTAAAGAATTTTTACCAAACAAGGAGGCCAAGATTTGCCCCAAAAATCATCCTGCTGCCCCTCCCATGAACACTGAATATATATCATTTAAGTACTTGTTCCAGGGATGCCAGTTATTTGTAAGCTCCAACAAATTTCTTAAGAAGCTTAAAACCACAAGGCCAGCAAATTTTAATGTACTTATTCTCAAAGGGATCAATACACCTCAGAAAATGGGGAAACAGTGGGATCTTTGTACAGAAATTATCAACACCTGAAGGGGCTGTTGGTCCCCGTATCCTGTATCAGCCATGATTGCAGAGCAGACCATCCAAATACACACTAAGTCCTCAAAAATATTATCTCTTCTTTCAAAGTTCTTCAGTGTATTCGCAGAAATACTGCTCAGACTACTCAAAAACAATGCAGGTACTGAAGGCTACATATTAGCCCAGGAATTACAACAGGACAAAATATGAAAAAAATTGCTATGCATTGCTATGTTTTTAGGAATGCAAAACTTGAACAAGTCAATAGGACTTGAAAAGTCCTATCAACTTATGCAATTCTGAGAACAGGTTCAACCTATAAAGGCAAAAAAGGGATAACAAGAAACAAACCAATAGGTACTATCGCACCATAAACAATGCTTGCACTCCATTCCAGGGGGAAAGCTGCAACAACTTTTTTGTTCAATTAGCAGCAAGCCCTACAAACACAGGCAAGACTTATCAGTGAAGAAGTCTCTGTCTCTTTGTAACCTCTATGTCCAGTAGAAATCATTTAACTGTGCACCTAATCAAGGAGAGGGAATCCTATGGCAAATTACTCATGTTGAAAACTATAGAACTTAATATTATCTGGGGATCTCAGTGTTTTAAGAAAGGGAGAAATATCCTCTTTTTTCTCATTCTGCAACTAAACTAATTAAAGAAAGGATTTCTGTGAAACAGAATAGGAATGTAGCTAGAAGTTACAGTTTTATTTCAAAGAACACACATTTATATTACATTTACAGTTTTCTGCATAGTTCTGCTACTAATCATTGTATTTCACTATACACAAATAAACAACACATAATTCAGTGGACTTTTGCAGGCATTGAGGATATGCCATGAACAGCATGAATGTCCCGACTGATAGCAAATGTAAGCTAGAGGTTACATGCATACTTTTTTTTTTCCAGCATTAATTATTAATCTTTAATTAATTTAATCTTTTCTGTGTAAATCCTTTCACCATCTCATACAAACACATCCCTGCTAAGGAGAAAGTTTTGAGCTCACAGTGCTGTTGATTTTTTAGAAAATGGCCTGGAACCTATTTCCGTGATTATATGATGCCTTGCAGATCACATCGAAAAGTTAATGGAGGATAAGACTTGAGATTTGCTATTTCACATATAAGATGACAGAATTAATAGAGCAACCTGGAGTATTCTGAGGCAATACAGGCAAGCAGATATTAGCAACACAGATGTCAACAGGCATTTAGTAATTACAGGCAAAGAAAATCCAACCAAAATCATGTAACAGGTTAAAAAAACACCTTTTGGCAGATTTTAGAAAAAACTCAAGTAGTACAATGAAAACTAAAGGCATTTTTTTCCTCTCCAGCAATCCTCATGTATGTCTCCCAAACCATTGTATATCTATTGTCACAGTTAAAGAATTATCTTGGGATCCACCTCCTACTTATTCTTACATCTTTAAAAAGACTTCAGAGACACATTAAAGAGAGTATGATCAACATTGACCCAAGAAATACACTTAGAATCAAATACTTATGGCTGTAGATGTGCTCCAAAAGAGACACTCACAAAATATGTTCAATACTGATGACAGTCTGGTGGTAGACCTGGAATATTAATCCCCACCTCATGTCCTTTACTGCCAGCTAATCCCATCTCAGATTCCTATGGGAGAGCACACAGGGACATTGGTGGGTGATGCTATAAAAGAAGAAAGTTAAAGGATAATTGGAGTCAAAATTGGAGAGAAGGGCAAGGAGTTAAAGATGAAAAACTAAATCATAACACTGGCAGTAAAATACATATTGTATTTTTATTGCAAGAGTCCCTTGATAACCAACTGCATTATTATCTTAGCTTTACTGCTCTGTCCTTGAACTGACTTGTAACCATCCACTCTAAAAGAACATATAGAGATGACATATTATGTATGAAAGGTAGCACTCATTAGTATTAAATAGTCCTATACTTCCAGTATTTTAAGAGCACTGAATTGATCAGCAGCTGGTCTGCTTCTGGATCACGAGCTTTGATTTTTGATCTCCACCTGTTTACATCTACTTTTTTCCCCCCCAACTATATACAACATTCTTACACACTTCAAATATATTGGGTTTATTTATTTGCACCTTTGGGTGATTGCAGCAACGCCTGTGGCTTCACTCAGCATTCTAAAATACTTTGATTAGCCAATGAAAGGCCCTCTATGAAAATGCAGTTATTACTGTTATACTACACAATATGGTGGGGGAGGGGGGGGGAAGGAAGTGTAACTCTTCACTTGTGCTAGTAACCATTGTCTCACCAACTGCCACAAAAAATGCTGTAATAGATTTAACAAAAAATAATACTGTAATAGATGGAACTACACTGTGCAGCCAGTGGTTCTCCAGGTTCTGGAAAAAGCCTACCACACTGAAGCAGCCACATGTCTCATTTCTGCTACAAGTTGCTCAAAGTACCCACTTAGTCTAGAATTCCCCCAGTAGTAGATTACTGAAATATCAATCCCTTCTCTCTTTTTGCTATCAAGGTGCCAATACAAATATGTTGCTTCAAGGGTATCATTTGAACTAAAGTATAGAATTGATTCTACCTGACAAAGTATTCAAACCAGATGTTTCTGGACAGCTTGAAAGAATAACATATCCAAGTTGTGAGAGATGGCTACTGCAGCCAATTTAAAAAAAAAAAAATTGTGGTCGCTATGTTTCATTTCTTTTTTTAAGTGTTGATTACAAGTTGGCATGAAATTTAGTTCATGGGGAAAAAAAAAAATACTTCTCGGTTATGCCAACTCATGTAAGATAAGGACTGTTAGTGATATCCCCAAATTCTACTAACAATCACCTGAATGTGGCCAAAAGGGCTCCACTGAAGGTGGAGCTTACTTAAGGTTGCTGTTTTCCCACATATATTTCTATGGTATGTCACATCCCTCCTGCAAACATACAACAGTCCAGGCTAGGGCTTGCAATTCAGTTTAGATCTGTTTGTACACACCAGCAAGCAATGAAGTATTTACAGAGCTCCTGTTCGATCTTTTCCCAGATGTTACACTATTACTTCCTAGTAGGAGATCATAGCCTACCTTCTTGAATATCGTCATTGACAAAGCAGGTCACAATTCCATCCCACAAAGATCTCTAAAACACAGGATATCTACCTAGAAGTTAGTGATGAAAAGGAAGCTTCTGCTGAATTGTCCTGCTTTCTTTTATAATGAGTAGTTCATTTAGGGAAGGAACATAGTACTGGTTACCATCTTCAAATCCATGGATAATTCAATAACTGTTTACCTGACAGACAGCTTTTTGCCTCTATTTAAGTAACACTCTAGGATAACATTGGTTATCTTCTCTTGTAACTCCACGGCATAACATCCTCTGGATCCAATGGCAAATGCTCTGTTGAGCAAGTCATGAGTCTGACAAATTTCATTTGGCTACACATTGATGGAGCAATGATGCATGTTAAATCCAAAGACAAAAGTCAAGCTGGAAGGGCCTGCTAGCTCTTCAAAGGCCACAATGAGAACTCAAAATCATCTTGATTAAATAAGTGCCCTGAAGAAGCAGGACAAGAGCAAAGTATCACACATGGAATAAGCTGATCAACTGCATACATATAAGACAACACTACTGAGTCCTGTAAGGGCCTCAAAAAAGCATCTTGGATTCAAGCAATTAAACTGAACACATATCAACAAAATCAGGGTGTTATGAAAAAAAAAAATTACTCAGAAAGCAATTTGTTTCTTCTGCTTGACTCCAGAAATGTATTACCTAAAATTCTGTATCTGGCTATGGGAAATGGCTTGCAGAGGTCATGATCAATAAGACAAAATCCAATCCAAAGGAAGAGAAAAAGAATCAAAAGTATAGGAGTCACAAGCTGTGAGTAAAGACTGAAAAGACTGGGGTGGTTCGGTCTAGGGAAGAGAAAACCAAAAGTACAAGACATAATAGCAATCTAAAAAATACAGAAGACTGCTAGAAAGAAAAGGCCAATAAATTGTTTTCCAGGTATAATTAAGGACATAAAATAAATCAGACCTAGACTCCAGCAAGTAAGATTAGGTTAAACATATCTTCTGTGTAAAAATTTTCACATTAGAAAGATATAAACCATTAATAAGTTTTGATGAGGACGTGTAACCTGTCCAGTATTGGAGGGCTTCAAGAAGTTACACAAAAAACTTTAAAAAAAGACACATGTATGGTTCATGTTGCCCTGGGGGCAGCAGAAATCTACACAGCAACTTCTTCAGGTCCCTTCCACCTTTACATGTATATAATTGAATAAGTCATTTACATTTAGTTATTAATATGCCATTAGTAAAGCAGGTAATGTAAAGTTTCATGATAAAATTAATTTAGCAGTTAATTTTTCAGATTATTCCTAAGAATCTTCAGAGCAAAAGCCCCATTTCAAAGATGACTTTTTATTCTGCATCTTCTGGGGCAAAAGGTGAAACAAAACAAACATGACAATATGGTTTCAAGTTGTCTGGAGAACAAGGTAGAAATTAAAGCAAGCAAATTAAATAATGAAAACACCCATCTTCCCATTTTGAGGCACAATGTCATGCTAAAACATCTTGTGTTATTTCACCCAAGATGAGCAAAAGAAGGGGGGAAAAAAGAAAAAGAAAGGAGAAAAAGAAAAGAAAATGTGTAATCCACGTATCCTACATGACAGTAAAAGAGAACAATTCCCCTATCACTGTCTAAAGAAAGCCTGAATTCAGTAACAATCTCTAAAAGAAATTTTTAGTTCATATGACTG